>NW_027102252.1:0-134053 GCF_035609145.1 Eleutherodactylus coqui
GACGTATGCGTACATTGACCTGAAGGAAGCGGAAGGTAGCGCAATGTACGCTTTTTGACCGGATGGAGGAAAATCAGGTTGATGGAGGTCACGTGACCGAAGTGACAAGCGGCTCCAGGAGAAGATTTGGGATAAGAAGAAGAGGTAAGCAGGCTGCCTGGGGAGCAATAGGTAAGTATATATTTTTTTGTTTTTAATGACAGAACCCCTTTAAGGCTCTATTATGACACTTTTCGAACCGTGGTATGGTTACATGTGGGGAGTGTGGTGACAATACGGTTACACTAGGAAAGTGGGCTTACATGAGGGGAGCGTGGAGGCGGTGCGGCTACACAAGGGGACTGTGATGGAACCCCTAACAATAATCTGTGCCGTGTCATTTCCATAAATGTCATAGAAGGTAATGAAAATGAAGTGAACAGTTTAGCATACAGTAATTCCCCTTTCACATGGGCCAAAACTCTCACTATTCTCACTTACCCAAAGTAAGCTCTGGTAGACTACACATGTGATACTGGACAGTGCACCCATCCTCAGCCCTAGTTGGCCTGTGGTTCACATTCCTATGTGGGTCAGAAGCGGTGTTGTGTCTCCTTAAGGAGAGCACCCAAAAAGTATGTGGAGACACCCATGGGGTAAATGGGTCAGGGGATGGTATAGTCACTACCCAAGCACTGCACACAGAAGAGGGGTTTGAAAACCTAAAAAATGAGTAAGAAAACTTATAAGGTGATGCTAGCTCCTCTGGGATATCTATGCAAATAAGGATAAGAAAATACCTCTATAGCGCCATCTATTGGATGCAGCATTCCTTCAAATCCAAGTGATTTATCGCAAGCCTTAACAATGATTGGGAATATTAAACCAAGCCAGGAAGCCATGCACAGACAGACTGTTTCATGGTGATTGCCCCTCCTCAGTGTGCAGCAGGCTTCTGGCTTAGGGTGCATTCTCACACGAACGTATATCGGCTCGGTTTTCACGCCGAGCCGATATACGTCGTCCTCATCTGCAGGGGGGGGGGGGGGGGGAGGCTGGAAGAGCCAGGAGCGAGAACTGAGCTCCCACCTCCTCTCTGCCTCCTCTCCACCCCCTCTCCGCCCCTCTGCCATGCTGTCCATTGGTTTCTACAGTAACATAACAGCGCCCTCTATTGGTTTTACAGAAACGTGCTGCACCTCCTATTGGATTTACCCAAATTACAGCACCATAGAGATTAGCGGGTCACCTCCCAGTTCTCCATCTTTTTGCCCTAATTTTCTCTAGGGTGGTTTCAAACCGGCGGGAAAGTCGCGCCAATTTTACCCGATGCGTTGGTTATTGAAAAAAAAAAAAGCAGATTCCGCAGCCAATGCTGAGGTAAAATGAAAGCTGTGCTGTGATTGGTTGCTATTTTTTATACTGTTAAGGTAACATGAAAGCTGTGCTGTGATTGGTTGCTATATATTATACTGCTGAGGCAACATGAAAGCTGTGCTGTGATTGGTTGATACTTCTTATACTACTCAGGTTACATGAAAGCTGTGCTGCGATTGGTTGCTATATATTATACCGGGAAGATCCTAGCAATACTGAGAATAATGAAAATAAAACGCATCATAGGCTGAAGAAATTATACGCACGGCACGTCTTTTCTTCAGCCTTACATGACTATATATCTATATATGTATACATCCATATATTTGGGTAGAAATCCATAAAAATATATATCGATATATATGTATTTCTATATATTTATATAGATATTTATCTATACACAGAGACAGATAGATAGATAGATAGATAGATAGATAGATAGATAGATAGATAGATAGATAGATAGATAGATAGATAGATAGATAGATAGATAGATAGATAGATAGATAGATAGATAGATAGACTGTATGCAATAACCCTGGATGTCTGACAGTTCAAGCTGACTGGTGATGTCATTAAGGCTCTATTATGACACGTACAGCTTGGAACCATAAATACTCATGCACGGCTGCCATTTACAGCCAGTCTCCATTGGAGATGGAAGTGGGCAGAAATGTACTGGCCTATCTTCCTATTCTGACTCAATAACATGGCTGTAAGCGTATCGGCTGAAGTAACTTCTCTTGTACTTATGAACCAGTACTCACAGAAGATATATGTTGTCAGACAGCATCCAACTCCACTGCAGAGGCATGCGAGAAGATTCCAGGGTTTATTCAGGTAGAAATCTTGTATAATGCACATTCAGCAGTAGGTAAAAAGAATGATGATTAGCCAAAGCACAGAGTAGAGACCTAGCACATAGGCCATAGACAGGAAACTCCCTAGCAGGAGGAAAAGGAGGAGTTATGCAATACAGGGGGTACAGAGAACCAGAAGGGACAAACTAAAGAAGGCAAACACTTGCAGATACAGTACAGGTTATACATGACAATGAATAGAGTCAGGTAGATGAGACATGACACTTCCCAAGACGCCACAGCAGCCGGACAAATTGTATGTTCGACAGAATGGCTGTTTTATTCAGCCCATAAAGGTGACTACCCACTACAGTTTTTTTTTTCACAGCGAAATTCGCAGCAGTTTTTTTTCTGCAGGGGTCTATGGGACTTGTAATGTTAAAATCGCAATCGCGCAAAATCGCGATTTTAACTGGAAGCAAAACAACAACACACACACCCTACGTCTGTATGCTCCACGTATTCGGGTCATGGGCGTATGTACAGTGGGTGCGGTCGCACCTGGGGCCCGGAGCCCTAGGGGGCCCATAAAGTCTCTCTTTCCCACATTGTAAACCAATGCTATCAATGAAGCTTTATAGTTGGGGGCCCAGTTCCAGACTTCGTACTGGGGCCCCACAGCTTCAAGTTACACCTCCGGATTAGGATAATGCTAGGCCATTCCAACCAGCCTGTGTGAGTGACCTACAGTCGCTGCTAGTTCAAAAGCGGCAAGCATGCAGGCTGGCCCCTGATGCGTGCTTCAGAGCCAACGCTTATAGATGGAGCGACATTCGGGGAGCAAAGAACTCCAATGAACGGATGTCTACTTTAAAAGGATGTATTGCTTTATTCAATGCCTAGACACAGCAACAGTTCAACCGCTCGATAAAGACCGCAGTCAATAAAGGAAATAAAGAAATGTGTCTGTTTAATGTAAACTTGCATGGGAAACGTTTGCGAGCCACTGACTGACTGAATGCTGCTGGTGCCGCTGCTGCATGTCTGAAACTTGGTCTGACGTTACATGCATCACCAGGAATAAGGCCTTGCCTATAAGCATTCCCCAGCTGGCAAAAACGGAACATCCCTGCCTATTCCTCACCGTGGAAGGACAGAACCTACCTTTTTAAAAAAAAAAAAAAAATAGGCCACAGCGGCAGCCAACTGGATTTTGGTAGGCCGCTGTCTCCCCCTTGTGTGCTGCATTCAAAATGCACTCTGCTAAAAATAAAAAGGATCCAGTTCTGTGGCTTCTCGGAGGAGATAGGGGTTCCCCACCTCCCGTCTCCGAGCTGCAGCGAAGACTGACTAACATGGCTGCCAAGTCTGGTATTTATACTTCTAAATTGATGACATCACAATGCAGTGACATCAGCCTGCCAGACACCTGGCTCATTTGCATACAGTGTGTGTGTATGTATGTATGTATGAATGAATCTATCTATTTATTTATTAATTATGTAGATTATAGATATAGATTATATCTGAATTATAGATTTTGTGCATATAGATAAAAGATAGATTTTAGATGAGATATATATATATCTACATACATACACAAACACATATAGCTGTATTATGTATATATGTAGATTCTATAATGTATGTTGATTATATAATAGATCTATTGATTGATAGATAGATAATCCATAGATCTATTATATAATTAATATAGATGATAGAATCTACATAGATATAAATAATCTAAAATCTATCATCTGGATATAATGTATGTCTATAATCTACACTATCTATCTATCGCTATACAAATAGCAAGATTTATTTCTCTATATAATCTATAGTTATGGATGGATGGATTTATTTATGTATGGCGGGAAAAAAAAAAAAAAAAGGCCTGCTGTACATTTAAACTTCTTCAGATGACCATGCTGATCTATTCTTATTCTTACTAGGGTCTACTAATGCCAGCCCAGGGGAAGCCAATAAAGCCCTATGGGGTCGAAGCCAATTTTCCTCATTTTTGGGAAAAAGTTTCCGTCCGTCCCCACTCGAAATGCGTCCACCAAAAGAGATCTCTCAAAACGACCGACGGACGCACCTTCAGAGGCAAACTAGTGCTTGCTTCTAGTGTCATCGCCTGCTTAACCATCCTGCGTAGGGAGTTGACGAGTCCTGCAGCCTCTGCAAGCCTAGGATGCGTGAGCACGGTGCAAGAGGAAGGACTGAGGAGGATGTGAGGGGGCGCGGTTGAGAAAGCGTTGGGTGGGGCTATGCAAAGGTCTTCCAGCTCCCTCAGTGCATTGTGGGTGCGCCCGGAGTGCTGCCTGAGCGTGTTGCATCTGATACGTCCCCTATCTGGGGATCATATATTAAAGGGAGCATAGGTGCAGCACGTTTCTGTAAAACTAATAGAGGGCGCTGCAATGTTACTGTAGAAACCAATGGACAGCATGGCAGGTAGCTATACATAGATTTTAATGACGACGACTGCCAAGGCTAAAGCCCGTGTATATTCCATAGACTATAGCTATCTCCAGGATAGCTGCATGCGCAGTCGCGCCATTGTCTCGCACGGCTGTTTTCATTCCGCGCTTCCTGAGAAGGCAATGTACGCATACGTCACTAGTGACGTATGCGTACATTGACCTGAAGGAAGCGGAAGGTAGCGCAATGTACGCTTTTTGACCGGATGGAGGAAAATCAGGTTGATGGAGGTCACGTGACCGAAGTGACAAGCGGCTCCAGGAGAAGATTTGGGATAAGAAGAAGAGGTAAGCAGGCTGCCTGGGGAGCAATAGGTAAGTATATATTTTTTTGTTTTTAATGACAGAACCCCTTTAAGGCTCTATTATGACACTTTTCGAACCGTGGTATGGTTACATGTGGGGAGTGTGGTGACAATACGGTTACACTAGGAAAGTGGGCTTACATGAGGGGAGCGTGGAGGCGGTGCGGCTACACAAGGGGACTGTGATGGAACCCCTAACAATAATCTGTGCCGTGTCATTTCCATAAATGTCATAGAAGGTAATGAAAATGAAGTGAACAGTTTAGCATACAGTAATTCCCCTTTCACATGGGCCAAAACTCTCACTATTCTCACTTACCCAAAGTAAGCTCTGGTAGACTACACATGTGATACTGGACAGTGCACCCATCCTCAGCCCTAGTTGGCCTGTGGTTCACATTCCTATGTGGGTCAGAAGCGGTGTTGTGTCTCCTTAAGGAGAGCACCCAAAAAGTATGTGGAGACACCCATGGGGTAAATGGGTCAGGGGATGGTATAGTCACTACCCAAGCACTGCACACAGAAGAGGGGTTTGAAAACCTAAAAAATGAGTAAGAAAACTTATAAGGTGATGCTAGCTCCTCTGGGATATCTATGCAAATAAGGATAAGAAAATACCTCTATAGCGCCATCTATTGGATGCAGCATTCCTTCAAATCCAAGTGATTTATCGCAAGCCTTAACAATGATTGGGAATATTAAACCAAGCCAGGAAGCCATGCACAGACAGACTGTTTCATGGTGATTGCCCCTCCTCAGTGTGCAGCAGGCTTCTGGCTTAGGGTGCATTCTCACACGAACGTATATCGGCTCGGTTTTCACGCCGAGCCGATATACGTCGTCCTCATCTGCAGGGGGGGGGGGGGGGGGGGAGGCTGGAAGAGCCAGGAGCGAGAACTGAGCTCCCACCTCCTCTCTGCCTCCTCTCCACCCCCTCTCCGCCCCTCTGCCATGCTGTCCATTGGTTTCTACAGTAACATAACAGCGCCCTCTATTGGTTTTACAGAAACGTGCTGCACCTCCTATTGGATTTACCCAAATTACAGCACCATAGAGATTAGCGGGTCACCTCCCAGTTCTCCATCTTTTTGCCCTAATTTTCTCTAGGGTGGTTTCAAACCGGCGGGAAAGTCGCGCCAATTTTACCCGATGCGTTGGTTATTGAAAAAAAAAAAAGCAGATTCCGCAGCCAATGCTGAGGTAAAATGAAAGCTGTGCTGTGATTGGTTGCTATTTTTTATACTGTTAAGGTAACATGAAAGCTGTGCTGTGATTGGTTGCTATATATTATACTGCTGAGGCAACATGAAAGCTGTGCTGTGATTGGTTGATACTTCTTATACTACTCAGGTTACATGAAAGCTGTGCTGCGATTGGTTGCTATATATTATACCGGGAAGATCCTAGCAATACTGAGAATAATGAAAATAAAACGCATCATAGGCTGAAGAAATTATACGCACGGCACGTCTTTTCTTCAGCCTTACATGACTATATATCTATATATGTATACATCCATATATTTGGGTAGAAATCCATAAAAATATATATCGATATATATGTATTTCTATATATTTATATAGATATTTATCTATACACAGAGACAGATAGATAGATAGATAGATAGATAGATAGATAGATAGATAGATAGATAGATAGATAGATAGATAGATAGATAGATAGATAGATAGACTGTATGCAATAACCCTGGATGTCTGACAGTTGAAGCTGACTGGTGATGTCATTAAGGCTCTATTATGACACGTACAGCTTGGAACCATAAATACTCATGCACGGCTGCCATTTACAGCCAGTCTCCATTGGAGATGGAAGTGGGCAGAAATGTACTGGCCTATCTTCCTATTCTGACTCAATAACATGGCTGTAAGCGTATCGGCTGAAGTAACTTCTCTTGTACTTATGAACCAGTACTCACAGAAGATATATGTTGTCAGACAGCATCCAACTCCACTGCAGAGGCATGCGAGAAGATTCCAGGGTTTATTCAGGTAGAAATCTTGTATAATGCACATTCAGCAGTAGGTAAAAAGAATGATGATTAGCCAAAGCACAGAGTAGAGACCTAGCACATAGGCCATAGACAGGAAACTCCCTAGCAGGAGGAAAAGGAGGAGTTATGCAATACAGGGGGTACAGAGAACCAGAAGGGACAAACTAAAGAAGGCAAACACTTGCAGATACAGTACAGGTTATACATGACAATGAATAGAGTCAGGTAGATGAGACATGACACTTCCCAAGACGCCACAGCAGCCGGACAAATTGTATGTTCGACAGAATGGCTGTTTTATTCAGCCCATAAAGGTGACTACCCACTACAGTTTTTTTTTTCACAGCGAAATTCGCAGCAGTTTTTTTTCTGCAGGGGTCTATGGGACTTGTAATGTTAAAATCGCAATCGCGCAAAATCGCGATTTTAACTGGAAGCAAAACAACAACACACACACCCTACGTCTGTATGCTCCACGTATTCGGGTCATGGGCGTATGTACAGTGGGTGCGGTCGCACCTGGGGCCCGGAGCCCTAGGGGGCCCATAAAGTCTCTCTTTCCCACATTGTAAACCAATGCTATCAATGAAGCTTTATAGTTGGGGGCCCAGTTCCAGACTTCGTACTGGGGCCCCACAGCTTCAAGTTACACCTCCGGATTAGGATAATGCTAGGCCATTCCAACCAGCCTGTGTGAGTGACCTACAGTCGCTGCTAGTTCAAAAGCGGCAAGCATGCAGGCTGGCCCCTGATGCGTGCTTCAGAGCCAACGCTTATAGATGGAGCGACATTCGGGGAGCAAAGAACTCCAATGAACGGATGTCTACTTTAAAAGGATGTATTGCTTTATTCAATGCCTAGACACAGCAACAGTTCAACCGCTCGATAAAGACCGCAGTCAATAAAGGAAATAAAGAAATGTGTCTGTTTAATGTAAACTTGCATGGGAAACGTTTGCGAGCCACTGACTGACTGAATGCTGCTGGTGCCGCTGCTGCATGTCTGAAACTTGGTCTGACGTTACATGCATCACCAGGAATAAGGCCTTGCCTATAAGCATTCCCCAGCTGGCAAAAACGGAACATCCCTGCCTATTCCTCACCGTGGAAGGACAGAACCTACCTTTTTAAAAAAAAAAAAAAAAATAGGCCACAGCGGCAGCCAACTGGATTTTGGTAGGCCGCTGTCTCCCCCTTGTGTGCTGCATTCAAAATGCACTCTGCTAAAAATAAAAAGGATCCAGTTCTGTGGCTTCTCGGAGGAGATAGGGGTTCCCCACCTCCCGTCTCCGAGCTGCAGCGAAGACTGACTAACATGGCTGCCAAGTCTGGTATTTATACTTCTAAATTGATGACATCACAATGCAGTGACATCAGCCTGCCAGACACCTGGCTCATTTGCATACAGTGTGTGTGTATGTATGTATGTATGAATGAATCTATCTATTTATTTATTAATTATGTAGATTATAGATATAGATTATATCTGAATTATAGATTTTGTGCATATAGATAAAAGATAGATTTTAGATGAGATATATATATATCTACATACATACACAAACACATATAGCTGTATTATGTATATATGTAGATTCTATAATGTATGTTGATTATATAATAGATCTATTGATTGATAGATAGATAATCCATAGATCTATTATATAATTAATATAGATGATAGAATCTACATAGATATAAATAATCTAAAATCTATCATCTGGATATAATGTATGTCTATAATCTACACTATCTATCTATCGCTATACAAATAGCAAGATTTATTTCTCTATATAATCTATAGTTATGGATGGATGGATGGATTTATTTATGTATGGCGGGAAAAAAAAAAAAAAAAGGCCTGCTGTACATTTAAACTTCTTCAGATGACCATGCTGATCTATTCTTATTCTTACTAGGGTCTACTAATGCCAGCCCAGGGGAAGCCAATAAAGCCCTATGGGGTCGAAGCCAATTTTCCTCATTTTTGGGAAAAAGTTTCCGTCCGTCCCCACTCGAAATGCGTCCACCAAAAGAGATCTCTCAAAACGACCGACGGACGCACCTTCAGAGGCAAACTAGTGCTTGCTTCTAGTGTCATCGCCTGCTTAACCATCCTGCGTAGGGAGTTGACGAGTCCTGCAGCCTCTGCAAGCCTAGGATGCGTGAGCACGGTGCAAGAGGAAGGACTGAGGAGGATGTGAGGGGGCGCGGTTGAGAAAGCGTTGGGTGGGGCTATGCAAAGGTCTTCCAGCTCCCTCAGTGCATTGTGGGTGCGCCCGGAGTGCTGCCTGAGCGTGTTGCATCTGATACGTCCCCTATCTGGGGATCATATATTAAAGGGAGCATAGGTGCAGCACGTTTCTGTAAAACTAATAGAGGGCGCTGCAATGTTACTGTAGAAACCAATGGACAGCATGGCAGGTAGCTATACATAGATTTTAATGACGACGACTGCCAAGGCTAAAGCCCGTGTATATTCCATAGACTATAGCTATCTCCAGGATAGCTGCATGCGCAGTCGCGCCATTGTCTCGCACGGCTGTTTTCATTCCGCGCTTCCTGAGAAGGCAATGTACGCATACGTCACTAGTGACGTATGCGTACATTGACCTGAAGGAAGCGGAAGGTAGCGCAATGTACGCTTTTTGACCGGATGGAGGAAAATCAGGTTGATGGAGGTCACGTGACCGAAGTGACAAGCGGCTCCAGGAGAAGATTTGGGATAAGAAGAAGAGGTAAGCAGGCTGCCTGGGGAGCAATAGGTAAGTATATATTTTTTTGTTTTTAATGACAGAACCCCTTTAAGGCTCTATTATGACACTTTTCGAACCGTGGTATGGTTACATGTGGGGAGTGTGGTGACAATACGGTTACACTAGGAAAGTGGGCTTACATGAGGGGAGCGTGGAGGCGGTGCGGCTACACAAGGGGACTGTGATGGAACCCCTAACAATAATCTGTGCCGTGTCATTTCCATAAATGTCATAGAAGGTAATGAAAATGAAGTGAACAGTTTAGCATACAGTAATTCCCCTTTCACATGGGCCAAAACTCTCACTATTCTCACTTACCCAAAGTAAGCTCTGGTAGACTACACATGTGATACTGGACAGTGCACCCATCCTCAGCCCTAGTTGGCCTGTGGTTCACATTCCTATGTGGGTCAGAAGCGGTGTTGTGTCTCCTTAAGGAGAGCACCCAAAAAGTATGTGGAGACACCCATGGGGTAAATGGGTCAGGGGATGGTATAGTCACTACCCAAGCACTGCACACAGAAGAGGGGTTTGAAAACCTAAAAAATGAGTAAGAAAACTTATAAGGTGATGCTAGCTCCTCTGGGATATCTATGCAAATAAGGATAAGAAAATACCTCTATAGCGCCATCTATTGGATGCAGCATTCCTTCAAATCCAAGTGATTTATCGCAAGCCTTAACAATGATTGGGAATATTAAACCAAGCCAGGAAGCCATGCACAGACAGACTGTTTCATGGTGATTGCCCCTCCTCAGTGTGCAGCAGGCTTCTGGCTTAGGGTGCATTCTCACACGAACGTATATCGGCTCGGTTTTCACGCCGAGCCGATATACGTCGTCCTCATCTGCAGGGGGGGGGGGGGGGGGGGAGGCTGGAAGAGCCAGGAGCGAGAACTGAGCTCCCACCTCCTCTCTGCCTCCTCTCCACCCCCTCTCCGCCCCTCTGCCATGCTGTCCATTGGTTTCTACAGTAACATAACAGCGCCCTCTATTGGTTTTACAGAAACGTGCTGCACCTCCTATTGGATTTACCCAAATTACAGCACCATAGAGATTAGCGGGTCACCTCCCAGTTCTCCATCTTTTTGCCCTAATTTTCTCTAGGGTGGTTTCAAACCGGCGGGAAAGTCGCGCCAATTTTACCCGATGCGTTGGTTATTGAAAAAAAAAAAAGCAGATTCCGCAGCCAATGCTGAGGTAAAATGAAAGCTGTGCTGTGATTGGTTGCTATTTTTTATACTGTTAAGGTAACATGAAAGCTGTGCTGTGATTGGTTGCTATATATTATACTGCTGAGGCAACATGAAAGCTGTGCTGTGATTGGTTGATACTTCTTATACTACTCAGGTTACATGAAAGCTGTGCTGCGATTGGTTGCTATATATTATACCGGGAAGATCCTAGCAATACTGAGAATAATGAAAATAAAACGCATCATAGGCTGAAGAAATTATACGCACGGCACGTCTTTTCTTCAGCCTTACATGACTATATATCTATATATGTATACATCCATATATTTGGGTAGAAATCCATAAAAATATATATCGATATATATGTATTTCTATATATTTATATAGATATTTATCTATACACAGAGACAGATAGATAGATAGATAGATAGATAGATAGATAGATAGATAGATAGATAGATAGATAGATAGATAGATAGATAGATAGATAGATAGACTGTATGCAATAACCCTGGATGTCTGACAGTTGAAGCTGACTGGTGATGTCATTAAGGCTCTATTATGACACGTACAGCTTGGAACCATAAATACTCATGCACGGCTGCCATTTACAGCCAGTCTCCATTGGAGATGGAAGTGGGCAGAAATGTACTGGCCTATCTTCCTATTCTGACTCAATAACATGGCTGTAAGCGTATCGGCTGAAGTAACTTCTCTTGTACTTATGAACCAGTACTCACAGAAGATATATGTTGTCAGACAGCATCCAACTCCACTGCAGAGGCATGCGAGAAGATTCCAGGGTTTATTCAGGTAGAAATCTTGTATAATGCACATTCAGCAGTAGGTAAAAAGAATGATGATTAGCCAAAGCACAGAGTAGAGACCTAGCACATAGGCCATAGACAGGAAACTCCCTAGCAGGAGGAAAAGGAGGAGTTATGCAATACAGGGGGTACAGAGAACCAGAAGGGACAAACTAAAGAAGGCAAACACTTGCAGATACAGTACAGGTTATACATGACAATGAATAGAGTCAGGTAGATGAGACATGACACTTCCCAAGACGCCACAGCAGCCGGACAAATTGTATGTTCGACAGAATGGCTGTTTTATTCAGCCCATAAAGGTGACTACCCACTACAGTTTTTTTTTTCACAGCGAAATTCGCAGCAGTTTTTTTTCTGCAGGGGTCTATGGGACTTGTAATGTTAAAATCGCAATCGCGCAAAATCGCGATTTTAACTGGAAGCAAAACAACAACACACACACCCTACGTCTGTATGCTCCACGTATTCGGGTCATGGGCGTATGTACAGTGGGTGCGGTCGCACCTGGGGCCCGGAGCCCTAGGGGGCCCATAAAGTCTCTCTTTCCCACATTGTAAACCAATGCTATCAATGAAGCTTTATAGTTGGGGGCCCAGTTCCAGACTTCGTACTGGGGCCCCACAGCTTCAAGTTACACCTCCGGATTAGGATAATGCTAGGCCATTCCAACCAGCCTGTGTGAGTGACCTACAGTCGCTGCTAGTTCAAAAGCGGCAAGCATGCAGGCTGGCCCCTGATGCGTGCTTCAGAGCCAACGCTTATAGATGGAGCGACATTCGGGGAGCAAAGAACTCCAATGAACGGATGTCTACTTTAAAAGGATGTATTGCTTTATTCAATGCCTAGACACAGCAACAGTTCAACCGCTCGATAAAGACCGCAGTCAATAAAGGAAATAAAGAAATGTGTCTGTTTAATGTAAACTTGCATGGGAAACGTTTGCGAGCCACTGACTGACTGAATGCTGCTGGTGCCGCTGCTGCATGTCTGAAACTTGGTCTGACGTTACATGCATCACCAGGAATAAGGCCTTGCCTATAAGCATTCCCCAGCTGGCAAAAACGGAACATCCCTGCCTATTCCTCACCGTGGAAGGACAGAACCTACCTTTTTAAAAAAAAAAAAAAAAATAGGCCACAGCGGCAGCCAACTGGATTTTGGTAGGCCGCTGTCTCCCCCTTGTGTGCTGCATTCAAAATGCACTCTGCTAAAAATAAAAAGGATCCAGTTCTGTGGCTTCTCGGAGGAGATAGGGGTTCCCCACCTCCCGTCTCCGAGCTGCAGCGAAGACTGACTAACATGGCTGCCAAGTCTGGTATTTATACTTCTAAATTGATGACATCACAATGCAGTGACATCAGCCTGCCAGACACCTGGCTCATTTGCATACAGTGTGTGTGTATGTATGTATGTATGAATGAATCTATCTATTTATTTATTAATTATGTAGATTATAGATATAGATTATATCTGAATTATAGATTTTGTGCATATAGATAAAAGATAGATTTTAGATGAGATATATATATATCTACATACATACACAAACACATATAGCTGTATTATGTATATATGTAGATTCTATAATGTATGTTGATTATATAATAGATCTATTGATTGATAGATAGATAATCCATAGATCTATTATATAATTAATATAGATGATAGAATCTACATAGATATAAATAATCTAAAATCTATCATCTGGATATAATGTATGTCTATAATCTACACTATCTATCTATCGCTATACAAATAGCAAGATTTATTTCTCTATATAATCTATAGTTATGGATGGATGGATGGATTTATTTATGTATGGCGGGAAAAAAAAAAAAAAAAGGCCTGCTGTACATTTAAACTTCTTCAGATGACCATGCTGATCTATTCTTATTCTTACTAGGGTCTACTAATGCCAGCCCAGGGGAAGCCAATAAAGCCCTATGGGGTCGAAGCCAATTTTCCTCATTTTTGGGAAAAAGTTTCCGTCCGTCCCCACTCGAAATGCGTCCACCAAAAGAGATCTCTCAAAACGACCGACGGACGCACCTTCAGAGGCAAACTAGTGCTTGCTTCTAGTGTCATCGCCTGCTTAACCATCCTGCGTAGGGAGTTGACGAGTCCTGCAGCCTCTGCAAGCCTAGGATGCGTGAGCACGGTGCAAGAGGAAGGACTGAGGAGGATGTGAGGGGGCGCGGTTGAGAAAGCGTTGGGTGGGGCTATGCAAAGGTCTTCCAGCTCCCTCAGTGCATTGTGGGTGCGCCCGGAGTGCTGCCTGAGCGTGTTGCATCTGATACGTCCCCTATCTGGGGATCATATATTAAAGGGAGCATAGGTGCAGCACGTTTCTGTAAAACTAATAGAGGGCGCTGCAATGTTACTGTAGAAACCAATGGACAGCATGGCAGGTAGCTATACATAGATTTTAATGACGACGACTGCCAAGGCTAAAGCCCGTGTATATTCCATAGACTATAGCTATCTCCAGGATAGCTGCATGCGCAGTCGCGCCATTGTCTCGCACGGCTGTTTTCATTCCGCGCTTCCTGAGAAGGCAATGTACGCATACGTCACTAGTGACGTATGCGTACATTGACCTGAAGGAAGCGGAAGGTAGCGCAATGTACGCTTTTTGACCGGATGGAGGAAAATCAGGTTGATGGAGGTCACGTGACCGAAGTGACAAGCGGCTCCAGGAGAAGATTTGGGATAAGAAGAAGAGGTAAGCAGGCTGCCTGGGGAGCAATAGGTAAGTATATATTTTTTTGTTTTTAATGACAGAACCCCTTTAAGGCTCTATTATGACACTTTTCGAACCGTGGTATGGTTACATGTGGGGAGTGTGGTGACAATACGGTTACACTAGGAAAGTGGGCTTACATGAGGGGAGCGTGGAGGCGGTGCGGCTACACAAGGGGACTGTGATGGAACCCCTAACAATAATCTGTGCCGTGTCATTTCCATAAATGTCATAGAAGGTAATGAAAATGAAGTGAACAGTTTAGCATACAGTAATTCCCCTTTCACATGGGCCAAAACTCTCACTATTCTCACTTACCCAAAGTAAGCTCTGGTAGACTACACATGTGATACTGGACAGTGCACCCATCCTCAGCCCTAGTTGGCCTGTGGTTCACATTCCTATGTGGGTCAGAAGCGGTGTTGTGTCTCCTTAAGGAGAGCACCCAAAAAGTATGTGGAGACACCCATGGGGTAAATGGGTCAGGGGATGGTATAGTCACTACCCAAGCACTGCACACAGAAGAGGGGTTTGAAAACCTAAAAAATGAGTAAGAAAACTTATAAGGTGATGCTAGCTCCTCTGGGATATCTATGCAAATAAGGATAAGAAAATACCTCTATAGCGCCATCTATTGGATGCAGCATTCCTTCAAATCCAAGTGATTTATCGCAAGCCTTAACAATGATTGGGAATATTAAACCAAGCCAGGAAGCCATGCACAGACAGACTGTTTCATGGTGATTGCCCCTCCTCAGTGTGCAGCAGGCTTCTGGCTTAGGGTGCATTCTCACACGAACGTATATCGGCTCGGTTTTCACGCCGAGCCGATATACGTCGTCCTCATCTGCAGGGGGGGGGGGGGGGGGGGAGGCTGGAAGAGCCAGGAGCGAGAACTGAGCTCCCACCTCCTCTCTGCCTCCTCTCCACCCCCTCTCCGCCCCTCTGCCATGCTGTCCATTGGTTTCTACAGTAACATAACAGCGCCCTCTATTGGTTTTACAGAAACGTGCTGCACCTCCTATTGGATTTACCCAAATTACAGCACCATAGAGATTAGCGGGTCACCTCCCAGTTCTCCATCTTTTTGCCCTAATTTTCTCTAGGGTGGTTTCAAACCGGCGGGAAAGTCGCGCCAATTTTACCCGATGCGTTGGTTATTGAAAAAAAAAAAAGCAGATTCCGCAGCCAATGCTGAGGTAAAATGAAAGCTGTGCTGTGATTGGTTGCTATTTTTTATACTGTTAAGGTAACATGAAAGCTGTGCTGTGATTGGTTGCTATATATTATACTGCTGAGGCAACATGAAAGCTGTGCTGTGATTGGTTGATACTTCTTATACTACTCAGGTTACATGAAAGCTGTGCTGCGATTGGTTGCTATATATTATACCGGGAAGATCCTAGCAATACTGAGAATAATGAAAATAAAACGCATCATAGGCTGAAGAAATTATACGCACGGCACGTCTTTTCTTCAGCCTTACATGACTATATATCTATATATGTATACATCCATATATTTGGGTAGAAATCCATAAAAATATATATCGATATATATGTATTTCTATATATTTATATAGATATTTATCTATACACAGAGACAGATAGATAGATAGATAGATAGATAGATAGATAGATAGATAGATAGATAGATAGATAGATAGATAGATAGATAGATAGATAGATAGACTGTATGCAATAACCCTGGATGTCTGACAGTTGAAGCTGACTGGTGATGTCATTAAGGCTCTATTATGACACGTACAGCTTGGAACCATAAATACTCATGCACGGCTGCCATTTACAGCCAGTCTCCATTGGAGATGGAAGTGGGCAGAAATGTACTGGCCTATCTTCCTATTCTGACTCAATAACATGGCTGTAAGCGTATCGGCTGAAGTAACTTCTCTTGTACTTATGAACCAGTACTCACAGAAGATATATGTTGTCAGACAGCATCCAACTCCACTGCAGAGGCATGCGAGAAGATTCCAGGGTTTATTCAGGTAGAAATCTTGTATAATGCACATTCAGCAGTAGGTAAAAAGAATGATGATTAGCCAAAGCACAGAGTAGAGACCTAGCACATAGGCCATAGACAGGAAACTCCCTAGCAGGAGGAAAAGGAGGAGTTATGCAATACAGGGGGTACAGAGAACCAGAAGGGACAAACTAAAGAAGGCAAACACTTGCAGATACAGTACAGGTTATACATGACAATGAATAGAGTCAGGTAGATGAGACATGACACTTCCCAAGACGCCACAGCAGCCGGACAAATTGTATGTTCGACAGAATGGCTGTTTTATTCAGCCCATAAAGGTGACTACCCACTACAGTTTTTTTTTTCACAGCGAAATTCGCAGCAGTTTTTTTTCTGCAGGGGTCTATGGGACTTGTAATGTTAAAATCGCAATCGCGCAAAATCGCGATTTTAACTGGAAGCAAAACAACAACACACACACCCTACGTCTGTATGCTCCACGTATTCGGGTCATGGGCGTATGTACAGTGGGTGCGGTCGCACCTGGGGCCCGGAGCCCTAGGGGGCCCATAAAGTCTCTCTTTCCCACATTGTAAACCAATGCTATCAATGAAGCTTTATAGTTGGGGGCCCAGTTCCAGACTTCGTACTGGGGCCCCACAGCTTCAAGTTACACCTCCGGATTAGGATAATGCTAGGCCATTCCAACCAGCCTGTGTGAGTGACCTACAGTCGCTGCTAGTTCAAAAGCGGCAAGCATGCAGGCTGGCCCCTGATGCGTGCTTCAGAGCCAACGCTTATAGATGGAGCGACATTCGGGGAGCAAAGAACTCCAATGAACGGATGTCTACTTTAAAAGGATGTATTGCTTTATTCAATGCCTAGACACAGCAACAGTTCAACCGCTCGATAAAGACCGCAGTCAATAAAGGAAATAAAGAAATGTGTCTGTTTAATGTAAACTTGCATGGGAAACGTTTGCGAGCCACTGACTGACTGAATGCTGCTGGTGCCGCTGCTGCATGTCTGAAACTTGGTCTGACGTTACATGCATCACCAGGAATAAGGCCTTGCCTATAAGCATTCCCCAGCTGGCAAAAACGGAACATCCCTGCCTATTCCTCACCGTGGAAGGACAGAACCTACCTTTTTAAAAAAAAAAAAAAAAATAGGCCACAGCGGCAGCCAACTGGATTTTGGTAGGCCGCTGTCTCCCCCTTGTGTGCTGCATTCAAAATGCACTCTGCTAAAAATAAAAAGGATCCAGTTCTGTGGCTTCTCGGAGGAGATAGGGGTTCCCCACCTCCCGTCTCCGAGCTGCAGCGAAGACTGACTAACATGGCTGCCAAGTCTGGTATTTATACTTCTAAATTGATGACATCACAATGCAGTGACATCAGCCTGCCAGACACCTGGCTCATTTGCATACAGTGTGTGTGTATGTATGTATGTATGAATGAATCTATCTATTTATTTATTAATTATGTAGATTATAGATATAGATTATATCTGAATTATAGATTTTGTGCATATAGATAAAAGATAGATTTTAGATGAGATATATATATATCTACATACATACACAAACACATATAGCTGTATTATGTATATATGTAGATTCTATAATGTATGTTGATTATATAATAGATCTATTGATTGATAGATAGATAATCCATAGATCTATTATATAATTAATATAGATGATAGAATCTACATAGATATAAATAATCTAAAATCTATCATCTGGATATAATGTATGTCTATAATCTACACTATCTATCTATCGCTATACAAATAGCAAGATTTATTTCTCTATATAATCTATAGTTATGGATGGATGGATGGATTTATTTATGTATGGCGGGAAAAAAAAAAAAAAAAGGCCTGCTGTACATTTAAACTTCTTCAGATGACCATGCTGATCTATTCTTATTCTTACTAGGGTCTACTAATGCCAGCCCAGGGGAAGCCAATAAAGCCCTATGGGGTCGAAGCCAATTTTCCTCATTTTTGGGAAAAAGTTTCCGTCCGTCCCCACTCGAAATGCGTCCACCAAAAGAGATCTCTCAAAACGACCGACGGACGCACCTTCAGAGGCAAACTAGTGCTTGCTTCTAGTGTCATCGCCTGCTTAACCATCCTGCGTAGGGAGTTGACGAGTCCTGCAGCCTCTGCAAGCCTAGGATGCGTGAGCACGGTGCAAGAGGAAGGACTGAGGAGGATGTGAGGGGGCGCGGTTGAGAAAGCGTTGGGTGGGGCTATGCAAAGGTCTTCCAGCTCCCTCAGTGCATTGTGGGTGCGCCCGGAGTGCTGCCTGAGCGTGTTGCATCTGATACGTCCCCTATCTGGGGATCATATATTAAAGGGAGCATAGGTGCAGCACGTTTCTGTAAAACTAATAGAGGGCGCTGCAATGTTACTGTAGAAACCAATGGACAGCATGGCAGGTAGCTATACATAGATTTTAATGACGACGACTGCCAAGGCTAAAGCCCGTGTATATTCCATAGACTATAGCTATCTCCAGGATAGCTGCATGCGCAGTCGCGCCATTGTCTCGCACGGCTGTTTTCATTCCGCGCTTCCTGAGAAGGCAATGTACGCATACGTCACTAGTGACGTATGCGTACATTGACCTGAAGGAAGCGGAAGGTAGCGCAATGTACGCTTTTTGACCGGATGGAGGAAAATCAGGTTGATGGAGGTCACGTGACCGAAGTGACAAGCGGCTCCAGGAGAAGATTTGGGATAAGAAGAAGAGGTAAGCAGGCTGCCTGGGGAGCAATAGGTAAGTATATATTTTTTTGTTTTTAATGACAGAACCCCTTTAAGGCTCTATTATGACACTTTTCGAACCGTGGTATGGTTACATGTGGGGAGTGTGGTGACAATACGGTTACACTAGGAAAGTGGGCTTACATGAGGGGAGCGTGGAGGCGGTGCGGCTACACAAGGGGACTGTGATGGAACCCCTAACAATAATCTGTGCCGTGTCATTTCCATAAATGTCATAGAAGGTAATGAAAATGAAGTGAACAGTTTAGCATACAGTAATTCCCCTTTCACATGGGCCAAAACTCTCACTATTCTCACTTACCCAAAGTAAGCTCTGGTAGACTACACATGTGATACTGGACAGTGCACCCATCCTCAGCCCTAGTTGGCCTGTGGTTCACATTCCTATGTGGGTCAGAAGCGGTGTTGTGTCTCCTTAAGGAGAGCACCCAAAAAGTATGTGGAGACACCCATGGGGTAAATGGGTCAGGGGATGGTATAGTCACTACCCAAGCACTGCACACAGAAGAGGGGTTTGAAAACCTAAAAAATGAGTAAGAAAACTTATAAGGTGATGCTAGCTCCTCTGGGATATCTATGCAAATAAGGATAAGAAAATACCTCTATAGCGCCATCTATTGGATGCAGCATTCCTTCAAATCCAAGTGATTTATCGCAAGCCTTAACAATGATTGGGAATATTAAACCAAGCCAGGAAGCCATGCACAGACAGACTGTTTCATGGTGATTGCCCCTCCTCAGTGTGCAGCAGGCTTCTGGCTTAGGGTGCATTCTCACACGAACGTATATCGGCTCGGTTTTCACGCCGAGCCGATATACGTCGTCCTCATCTGCAGGGGGGGGGGGGGGGGGGGAGGCTGGAAGAGCCAGGAGCGAGAACTGAGCTCCCACCTCCTCTCTGCCTCCTCTCCACCCCCTCTCCGCCCCTCTGCCATGCTGTCCATTGGTTTCTACAGTAACATAACAGCGCCCTCTATTGGTTTTACAGAAACGTGCTGCACCTCCTATTGGATTTACCCAAATTACAGCACCATAGAGATTAGCGGGTCACCTCCCAGTTCTCCATCTTTTTGCCCTAATTTTCTCTAGGGTGGTTTCAAACCGGCGGGAAAGTCGCGCCAATTTTACCCGATGCGTTGGTTATTGAAAAAAAAAAAAGCAGATTCCGCAGCCAATGCTGAGGTAAAATGAAAGCTGTGCTGTGATTGGTTGCTATTTTTTATACTGTTAAGGTAACATGAAAGCTGTGCTGTGATTGGTTGCTATATATTATACTGCTGAGGCAACATGAAAGCTGTGCTGTGATTGGTTGATACTTCTTATACTACTCAGGTTACATGAAAGCTGTGCTGCGATTGGTTGCTATATATTATACCGGGAAGATCCTAGCAATACTGAGAATAATGAAAATAAAACGCATCATAGGCTGAAGAAATTATACGCACGGCACGTCTTTTCTTCAGCCTTACATGACTATATATCTATATATGTATACATCCATATATTTGGGTAGAAATCCATAAAAATATATATCGATATATATGTATTTCTATATATTTATATAGATATTTATCTATACACAGAGACAGAAGATAGATAGATAGATAGATAGATAGATAGATAGATAGATAGATAGATAGATAGATAGATAGATAGATAGATAGATAGATAGATAGATAGATAGATAGATAGATAGATAGACTGTATGCAATAACCCTGGATGTCTGACAGTTCAAGCTGACTGGTGATGTCATTAAGGCTCTATTATGACACGTACAGCTTGGAACCATAAATACTCATGCACGGCTGCCATTTACAGCCAGTCTCCATTGGAGATGGAAGTGGGCAGAAATGTACTGGCCTATCTTCCTATTCTGACTCAATAACATGGCTGTAAGCGTATCGGCTGAAGTAACTTCTCTTGTACTTATGAACCAGTACTCACAGAAGATATATGTTGTCAGACAGCATCCAACTCCACTGCAGAGGCATGCGAGAAGATTCCAGGGTTTATTCAGGTAGAAATCTTGTATAATGCACATTCAGCAGTAGGTAAAAAGAATGATGATTAGCCAAAGCACAGAGTAGAGACCTAGCACATAGGCCATAGACAGGAAACTCCCTAGCAGGAGGAAAAGGAGGAGTTATGCAATACAGGGGGTACAGAGAACCAGAAGGGACAAACTAAAGAAGGCAAACACTTGCAGATACAGTACAGGTTATACATGACAATGAATAGAGTCAGGTAGATGAGACATGACACTTCCCAAGACGCCACAGCAGCCGGACAAATTGTATGTTCGACAGAATGGCTGTTTTATTCAGCCCATAAAGGTGACTACCCACTACAGTTTTTTTTTTCACAGCGAAATTCGCAGCAGTTTTTTTTCTGCAGGGGTCTATGGGACTTGTAATGTTAAAATCGCAATCGCGCAAAATCGCGATTTTAACTGGAAGCAAAACAACAACACACACACCCTACGTCTGTATGCTCCACGTATTCGGGTCATGGGCGTATGTACAGTGGGTGCGGTCGCACCTGGGGCCCGGAGCCCTAGGGGGCCCATAAAGTCTCTCTTTCCCACATTGTAAACCAATGCTATCAATGAAGCTTTATAGTTGGGGGCCCAGTTCCAGACTTCGTACTGGGGCCCCACAGCTTCAAGTTACACCTCCGGATTAGGATAATGCTAGGCCATTCCAACCAGCCTGTGTGAGTGACCTACAGTCGCTGCTAGTTCAAAAGCGGCAAGCATGCAGGCTGGCCCCTGATGCGTGCTTCAGAGCCAACGCTTATAGATGGAGCGACATTCGGGGAGCAAAGAACTCCAATGAACGGATGTCTACTTTAAAAGGATGTATTGCTTTATTCAATGCCTAGACACAGCAACAGTTCAACCGCTCGATAAAGACCGCAGTCAATAAAGGAAATAAAGAAATGTGTCTGTTTAATGTAAACTTGCATGGGAAACGTTTGCGAGCCACTGACTGACTGAATGCTGCTGGTGCCGCTGCTGCATGTCTGAAACTTGGTCTGACGTTACATGCATCACCAGGAATAAGGCCTTGCCTATAAGCATTCCCCAGCTGGCAAAAACGGAACATCCCTGCCTATTCCTCACCGTGGAAGGACAGAACCTACCTTTTTAAAAAAAAAAAAAAAATAGGCCACAGCGGCAGCCAACTGGATTTTGGTAGGCCGCTGTCTCCCCCTTGTGTGCTGCATTCAAAATGCACTCTGCTAAAAATAAAAAGGATCCAGTTCTGTGGCTTCTCGGAGGAGATAGGGGTTCCCCACCTCCCGTCTCCGAGCTGCAGCGAAGACTGACTAACATGGCTGCCAAGTCTGGTATTTATACTTCTAAATTGATGACATCACAATGCAGTGACATCAGCCTGCCAGACACCTGGCTCATTTGCATACAGTGTGTGTGTATGTATGTATGTATGAATGAATCTATCTATTTATTTATTAATTATGTAGATTATAGATATAGATTATATCTGAATTATAGATTTTGTGCATATAGATAAAAGATAGATTTTAGATGAGATATATATATATCTACATACATACACAAACACATATAGCTGTATTATGTATATATGTAGATTCTATAATGTATGTTGATTATATAATAGATCTATTGATTGATAGATAGATAATCCATAGATCTATTATATAATTAATATAGATGATAGAATCTACATAGATATAAATAATCTAAAATCTATCATCTGGATATAATGTATGTCTATAATCTACACTATCTATCTATCGCTATACAAATAGCAAGATTTATTTCTCTATATAATCTATAGTTATGGATGGATGGATTTAAATGCCAGCCCAGGGGAAGCCAATAAAGCCCTATGGGGTCGAAGCCAATTTTCCTCATTTTTGGGAAAAAGTTTCCGTCCGTCCCCACTCGAAATGCGTCCACCAAAAGAGATCTCTCAAAACGACCGACGGACGCACCTTCAGAGGCAAACTAGTGCTTGCTTCTAGTGTCATCGCCTGCTTAACCATCCTGCGTAGGGAGTTGACGAGTCCTGCAGCCTCTGCAAGCCTAGGATGCGTGAGCACGGTGCAAGAGGAAGGACTGAGGAGGATGTGAGGGGGCGCGGTTGAGAAAGCGTTGGGTGGGGCTATGCAAAGGTCTTCCAGCTCCCTCAGTGCATTGTGGGTGCGCCCGGAGTGCTGCCTGAGCGTGTTGCATCTGATACGTCCCCTATCTGGGGATCATATATTAAAGGGAGCATAGGTGCAGCACGTTTCTGTAAAACTAATAGAGGGCGCTGCAATGTTACTGTAGAAACCAATGGACAGCATGGCAGGTAGCTATACATAGATTTTAATGACGACGACTGCCAAGGCTAAAGCCCGTGTATATTCCATAGACTATAGCTATCTCCAGGATAGCTGCATGCGCAGTCGCGCCATTGTCTCGCACGGCTGTTTTCATTCCGCGCTTCCTGAGAAGGCAATGTACGCATACGTCACTAGTGACGTATGCGTACATTGACCTGAAGGAAGCGGAAGGTAGCGCAATGTACGCTTTTTGACCGGATGGAGGAAAATCAGGTTGATGGAGGTCACGTGACCGAAGTGACAAGCGGCTCCAGGAGAAGATTTGGGATAAGAAGAAGAGGTAAGCAGGCTGCCTGGGGAGCAATAGGTAAGTATATATTTTTTTGTTTTTAATGACAGAACCCCTTTAAGGCTCTATTATGACACTTTTCGAACCGTGGTATGGTTACATGTGGGGAGTGTGGTGACAATACGGTTACACTAGGAAAGTGGGCTTACATGAGGGGAGCGTGGAGGCGGTGCGGCTACACAAGGGGACTGTGATGGAACCCCTAACAATAATCTGTGCCGTGTCATTTCCATAAATGTCATAGAAGGTAATGAAAATGAAGTGAACAGTTTAGCATACAGTAATTCCCCTTTCACATGGGCCAAAACTCTCACTATTCTCACTTACCCAAAGTAAGCTCTGGTAGACTACACATGTGATACTGGACAGTGCACCCATCCTCAGCCCTAGTTGGCCTGTGGTTCACATTCCTATGTGGGTCAGAAGCGGTGTTGTGTCTCCTTAAGGAGAGCACCCAAAAAGTATGTGGAGACACCCATGGGGTAAATGGGTCAGGGGATGGTATAGTCACTACCCAAGCACTGCACACAGAAGAGGGGTTTGAAAACCTAAAAAATGAGTAAGAAAACTTATAAGGTGATGCTAGCTCCTCTGGGATATCTATGCAAATAAGGATAAGAAAATACCTCTATAGCGCCATCTATTGGATGCAGCATTCCTTCAAATCCAAGTGATTTATCGCAAGCCTTAACAATGATTGGGAATATTAAACCAAGCCAGGAAGCCATGCACAGACAGACTGTTTCATGGTGATTGCCCCTCCTCAGTGTGCAGCAGGCTTCTGGCTTAGGGTGCATTCTCACACGAACGTATATCGGCTCGGTTTTCACGCCGAGCCGATATACGTCGTCCTCATCTGCAGGGGGGGGGGGGGGGGGGAGGCTGGAAGAGCCAGGAGCGAGAACTGAGCTCCCACCTCCTCTCTGCCTCCTCTCCACCCCCTCTCCGCCCCTCTGCCATGCTGTCCATTGGTTTCTACAGTAACATAACAGCGCCCTCTATTGGTTTTACAGAAACGTGCTGCACCTCCTATTGGATTTACCCAAATTACAGCACCATAGAGATTAGCGGGTCACCTCCCAGTTCTCCATCTTTTTGCCCTAATTTTCTCTAGGGTGGTTTCAAACCGGCGGGAAAGTCGCGCCAATTTTACCCGATGCGTTGGTTATTGAAAAAAAAAAAAGCAGATTCCGCAGCCAATGCTGAGGTAAAATGAAAGCTGTGCTGTGATTGGTTGCTATTTTTTATACTGTTAAGGTAACATGAAAGCTGTGCTGTGATTGGTTGCTATATATTATACTGCTGAGGCAACATGAAAGCTGTGCTGTGATTGGTTGATACTTCTTATACTACTCAGGTTACATGAAAGCTGTGCTGCGATTGGTTGCTATATATTATACCGGGAAGATCCTAGCAATACTGAGAATAATGAAAATAAAACGCATCATAGGCTGAAGAAATTATACGCACGGCACGTCTTTTCTTCAGCCTTACATGACTATATATCTATATATGTATACATCCATATATTTGGGTAGAAATCCATAAAAATATATATCGATATATATGTATTTCTATATATTTATATAGATATTTATCTATACACAGAGACAGATAGATAGATAGATAGATAGATAGATAGATAGATAGATAGATAGATAGATAGATAGATAGATAGATAGATAGACTGTATGCAATAACCCTGGATGTCTGACAGTTCAAGCTGACTGGTGATGTCATTAAGGCTCTATTATGACACGTACAGCTTGGAACCATAAATACTCATGCACGGCTGCCATTTACAGCCAGTCTCCATTGGAGATGGAAGTGGGCAGAAATGTACTGGCCTATCTTCCTATTCTGACTCAATAACATGGCTGTAAGCGTATCGGCTGAAGTAACTTCTCTTGTACTTATGAACCAGTACTCACAGAAGATATATGTTGTCAGACAGCATCCAACTCCACTGCAGAGGCATGCGAGAAGATTCCAGGGTTTATTCAGGTAGAAATCTTGTATAATGCACATTCAGCAGTAGGTAAAAAGAATGATGATTAGCCAAAGCACAGAGTAGAGACCTAGCACATAGGCCATAGACAGGAAACTCCCTAGCAGGAGGAAAAGGAGGAGTTATGCAATACAGGGGGTACAGAGAACCAGAAGGGACAAACTAAAGAAGGCAAACACTTGCAGATACAGTACAGGTTATACATGACAATGAATAGAGTCAGGTAGATGAGACATGACACTTCCCAAGACGCCACAGCAGCCGGACAAATTGTATGTTCGACAGAATGGCTGTTTTATTCAGCCCATAAAGGTGACTACCCACTACAGTTTTTTTTTTCACTGCGAAATTCGCAGCAGTTTTTTTTCTGCAGGGGTCTATGGGACTTGTAATGTTAAAATCGCAATCGCGCAAAATCGCGATTTTAACTGGAAGCAAAACAACAACACACACACCCTACGTCTGTATGCTCCACGTATTCGGGTCATGGGCGTATGTACAGTGGGTGCGGTCGCACCTGGGGCCCGGAGCCCTAGGGGGCCCATAAAGTCTCTCTTTCCCACATTGTAAACCAATGCTATCAATGAAGCTTTATAGTTGGGGGCCCAGTTCCAGACTTCGTACTGGGGCCCCACAGCTTCAAGTTACACCTCCGGATTAGGATAATGCTAGGCCATTCCAACCAGCCTGTGTGAGTGACCTACAGTCGCTGCTAGTTCAAAAGCGGCAAGCATGCAGGCTGGCCCCTGATGCGTGCTTCAGAGCCAACGCTTATAGATGGAGCGACATTCGGGGAGCAAAGAACTCCAATGAACGGATGTCTACTTTAAAAGGATGTATTGCTTTATTCAATGCCTAGACACAGCAACAGTTCAACCGCTCGATAAAGACCGCAGTCAATAAAGGAAATAAAGAAATGTGTCTGTTTAATGTAAACTTGCATGGGAAACGTTTGCGAGCCACTGACTGACTGAATGCTGCTGGTGCCGCTGCTGCATGTCTGAAACTTGGTCTGACGTTACATGCATCACCAGGAATAAGGCCTTGCCTATAAGCATTCCCCAGCTGGCAAAAACGGAACATCCCTGCCTATTCCTCACCGTGGAAGGACAGAACCTACCTTTTTAAAAAAAAAAAAAAAATAGGCCACAGCGGCAGCCAACTGGATTTTGGTAGGCCGCTGTCTCCCCCTTGTGTGCTGCATTCAAAATGCACTCTGCTAAAAATAAAAAGGATCCAGTTCTGTGGCTTCTCGGAGGAGATAGGGGTTCCCCACCTCCCGTCTCCGAGCTGCAGCGAAGACTGACTAACATGGCTGCCAAGTCTGGTATTTATACTTCTAAATTGATGACATCACAATGCAGTGACATCAGCCTGCCAGACACCTGGCTCATTTGCATACAGTGTGTGTGTATGTATGTATGTATGAATGAATCTATCTATTTATTTATTAATTATGTAGATTATAGATATAGATTATATCTGAATTATAGATTTTGTGCATATAGATAAAAGATAGATTTTAGATGAGATATATATATATCTACATACATACACAAACACATATAGCTGTATTATGTATATATGTAGATTCTATAATGTATGTTGATTATATAATAGATCTATTGATTGATAGATAGATAATCCATAGATCTATTATATAATTAATATAGATGATAGAATCTACATAGATATAAATAATCTAAAATCTATCATCTGGATATAATGTATGTCTATAATCTACACTATCTATCTATCGCTATACAAATAGCAAGATTTATTTCTCTATATAATCTATAGTTATGGATGGATGGATGGATTTATTTATGTATGGCGGGAAAAAAAAAAAAAAAAGGCCTGCTGTACATTTAAACTTCTTCAGATGACCATGCTGATCTATTCTTATTCTTACTAGGGTCTACTAATGCCAGCCCAGGGGAAGCCAATAAAGCCCTATGGGGTCGAAGCCAATTTTCCTCATTTTTGGGAAAAAGTTTCCGTCCGTCCCCACTCGAAATGCGTCCACCAAAAGAGATCTCTCAAAACGACCGACGGACGCACCTTCAGAGGCAAACTAGTGCTTGCTTCTAGTGTCATCGCCTGCTTAACCATCCTGCGTAGGGAGTTGACGAGTCCTGCAGCCTCTGCAAGCCTAGGATGCGTGAGCACGGTGCAAGAGGAAGGACTGAGGAGGATGTGAGGGGGCGCGGTTGAGAAAGCGTTGGGTGGGGCTATGCAAAGGTCTTCCAGCTCCCTCAGTGCATTGTGGGTGCGCCCGGAGTGCTGCCTGAGCGTGTTGCATCTGATACGTCCCCTATCTGGGGATCATATATTAAAGGGAGCATAGGTGCAGCACGTTTCTGTAAAACTAATAGAGGGCGCTGCAATGTTACTGTAGAAACCAATGGACAGCATGGCAGGTAGCTATACATAGATTTTAATGACGACGACTGCCAAGGCTAAAGCCCGTGTATATTCCATAGACTATAGCTATCTCCAGGATAGCTGCATGCGCAGTCGCGCCATTGTCTCGCACGGCTGTTTTCATTCCGCGCTTCCTGAGAAGGCAATGTACGCATACGTCACTAGTGACGTATGCGTACATTGACCTGAAGGAAGCGGAAGGTAGCGCAATGTACGCTTTTTGACCGGATGGAGGAAAATCAGGTTGATGGAGGTCACGTGACCGAAGTGACAAGCGGCTCCAGGAGAAGATTTGGGATAAGAAGAAGAGGTAAGCAGGCTGCCTGGGGAGCAATAGGTAAGTATATATTTTTTTGTTTTTAATGACAGAACCCCTTTAAGGCTCTATTATGACACTTTTCGAACCGTGGTATGGTTACATGTGGGGAGTGTGGTGACAATACGGTTACACTAGGAAAGTGGGCTTACATGAGGGGAGCGTGGAGGCGGTGCGGCTACACAAGGGGACTGTGATGGAACCCCTAACAATAATCTGTGCCGTGTCATTTCCATAAATGTCATAGAAGGTAATGAAAATGAAGTGAACAGTTTAGCATACAGTAATTCCCCTTTCACATGGGCCAAAACTCTCACTATTCTCACTTACCCAAAGTAAGCTCTGGTAGACTACACATGTGATACTGGACAGTGCACCCATCCTCAGCCCTAGTTGGCCTGTGGTTCACATTCCTATGTGGGTCAGAAGCGGTGTTGTGTCTCCTTAAGGAGAGCACCCAAAAAGTATGTGGAGACACCCATGGGGTAAATGGGTCAGGGGATGGTATAGTCACTACCCAAGCACTGCACACAGAAGAGGGGTTTGAAAACCTAAAAAATGAGTAAGAAAACTTATAAGGTGATGCTAGCTCCTCTGGGATATCTATGCAAATAAGGATAAGAAAATACCTCTATAGCGCCATCTATTGGATGCAGCATTCCTTCAAATCCAAGTGATTTATCGCAAGCCTTAACAATGATTGGGAATATTAAACCAAGCCAGGAAGCCATGCACAGACAGACTGTTTCATGGTGATTGCCCCTCCTCAGTGTGCAGCAGGCTTCTGGCTTAGGGTGCATTCTCACACGAACGTATATCGGCTCGGTTTTCACGCCGAGCCGATATACGTCGTCCTCATCTGCAGGGGGGGGGGGGGGGGGGGAGGCTGGAAGAGCCAGGAGCGAGAACTGAGCTCCCACCTCCTCTCTGCCTCCTCTCCACCCCCTCTCCGCCCCTCTGCCATGCTGTCCATTGGTTTCTACAGTAACATAACAGCGCCCTCTATTGGTTTTACAGAAACGTGCTGCACCTCCTATTGGATTTACCCAAATTACAGCACCATAGAGATTAGCGGGTCACCTCCCAGTTCTCCATCTTTTTGCCCTAATTTTCTCTAGGGTGGTTTCAAACCGGCGGGAAAGTCGCGCCAATTTTACCCGATGCGTTGGTTATTGAAAAAAAAAAAAGCAGATTCCGCAGCCAATGCTGAGGTAAAATGAAAGCTGTGCTGTGATTGGTTGCTATTTTTTATACTGTTAAGGTAACATGAAAGCTGTGCTGTGATTGGTTGCTATATATTATACTGCTGAGGCAACATGAAAGCTGTGCTGTGATTGGTTGATACTTCTTATACTACTCAGGTTACATGAAAGCTGTGCTGCGATTGGTTGCTATATATTATACCGGGAAGATCCTAGCAATACTGAGAATAAATAATGAAAATAAAACGCATCATAGGCTGAAGAAATTATACGCACGGCACGTCTTTTCTTCAGCCTTACATGACTATATATCTATATATGTATACATCCATATATTTGGGTAGAAATCCATAAAAATATATATCGATATATATGTATTTCTATATATTTATATAGATATTTATCTATACACAGAGACAGATAGATAGATAGATAGATAGATAGATAGATAGATAGATAGATAGATAGACTGTATGCAATAACCCTGGATGTCTGACAGTTCAAGCTGACTGGTGATGTCATTAAGGCTCTATTATGACACGTACAGCTTGGAACCATAAATACTCATGCACGGCTGCCATTTACAGCCAGTCTCCATTGGAGATGGAAGTGGGCAGAAATGTACTGGCCTATCTTCCTATTCTGACTCAATAACATGGCTGTAAGCGTATCGGCTGAAGTAACTTCTCTTGTACTTATGAACCAGTACTCACAGAAGATATATGTTGTCAGACAGCATCCAACTCCACTGCAGAGGCATGCGAGAAGATTCCAGGGTTTATTCAGGTAGAAATCTTGTATAATGCACATTCAGCAGTAGGTAAAAAGAATGATGATTAGCCAAAGCACAGAGTAGAGACCTAGCACATAGGCCATAGACAGGAAACTCCCTAGCAGGAGGAAAAGGAGGAGTTATGCAATACAGGGGGTACAGAGAACCAGAAGGGACAAACTAAAGAAGGCAAACACTTGCAGATACAGTACAGGTTATACATGACAATGAATAGAGTCAGGTAGATGAGACATGACACTTCCCAAGACGCCACAGCAGCCGGACAAATTGTATGTTCGACAGAATGGCTGTTTTATTCAGCCCATAAAGGTGACTACCCACTACAGTTTTTTTTTTCACAGCGAAATTCGCAGCAGTTTTTTTTCTGCAGGGGTCTATGGGACTTGTAATGTTAAAATCGCAATCGCGCAAAATCGCGATTTTAACTGGAAGCAAAACAACAACACACACACCCTACGTCTGTATGCTCCACGTATTCGGGTCATGGGCGTATGTACAGTGGGTGCGGTCGCACCTGGGGCCCGGAGCCCTAGGGGGCCCATAAAGTCTCTCTTTCCCACATTGTAAACCAATGCTATCAATGAAGCTTTATAGTTGGGGGCCCAGTTCCAGACTTCGTACTGGGGCCCCACAGCTTCAAGTTACACCTCCGGATTAGGATAATGCTAGGCCATTCCAACCAGCCTGTGTGAGTGACCTACAGTCGCTGCTAGTTCAAAAGCGGCAAGCATGCAGGCTGGCCCCTGATGCGTGCTTCAGAGCCAACGCTTATAGATGGAGCGACATTCGGGGAGCAAAGAACTCCAATGAACGGATGTCTACTTTAAAAGGATGTATTGCTTTATTCAATGCCTAGACACAGCAACAGTTCAACCGCTCGATAAAGACCGCAGTCAATAAAGGAAATAAAGAAATGTGTCTGTTTAATGTAAACTTGCATGGGAAACGTTTGCGAGCCACTGACTGACTGAATGCTGCTGGTGCCGCTGCTGCATGTCTGAAACTTGGTCTGACGTTACATGCATCACCAGGAATAAGGCCTTGCCTATAAGCATTCCCCAGCTGGCAAAAACGGAACATCCCTGCCTATTCCTCACCGTGGAAGGACAGAACCTACCTTTTTAAAAAAAAAAAAAAAAAATAGGCCACAGCGGCAGCCAACTGGATTTTGGTAGGCCGCTGTCTCCCCCTTGTGTGCTGCATTCAAAATGCACTCTGCTAAAAATAAAAAGGATCCAGTTCTGTGGCTTCTCGGAGGAGATAGGGGTTCCCCACCTCCCGTCTCCGAGCTGCAGCGAAGACTGACTAACATGGCTGCCAAGTCTGGTATTTATACTTCTAAATTGATGACATCACAATGCAGTGACATCAGCCTGCCAGACACCTGGCTCATTTGCATACAGTGTGTGTGTATGTATGTATGTATGAATGAATCTATCTATTTATTTATTAATTATGTAGATTATAGATATAGATTATATCTGAATTATAGATTTTGTGCATATAGATAAAAGATAGATTTTAGATGAGATATATATATATCTACATACATACACAAACACATATAGCTGTATTATGTATATATGTAGATTCTATAATGTATGTTGATTATATAATAGATCTATTGATTGATAGATAGATAGATAATCCATAGATCTATTATATAATTAATATAGATGATAGAATCTACATAGATATAAATAATCTAAAATCTATCATCTGGATATAATGTATGTCTATAATCTACACTATCTATCTATCGCTATACAAATAGCAAGATTTATTTCTCTATATAATCTATAGTTATGGATGGATGGATGGATGGATTTATTTATGTATGGCGGGAAAAAAAAAAAAAAAAGGCCTGCTGTACATTTAAACTTCTTCAGATGACCATGCTGATCTATTCTTATTCTTACTAGGGTCTACTAATGCCAGCCCAGGGGAAGCCAATAAAGCCCTATGGGGTCGAAGCCAATTTTCCTCATTTTTGGGAAAAAGTTTCCGTCCGTCCCCACTCGAAATGCGTCCACCAAAAGAGATCTCTCAAAACGACCGACGGACGCACCTTCAGAGGCAAACTAGTGCTTGCTTCTAGTGTCATCGCCTGCTTAACCATCCTGCGTAGGGAGTTGACGAGTCCTGCAGCCTCTGCAAGCCTAGGATGCGTGAGCACGGTGCAAGAGGAAGGACTGAGGAGGATGTGAGGGGGCGCGGTTGAGAAAGCGTTGGGTGGGGCTATGCAAAGGTCTTCCAGCTCCCTCAGTGCATTGTGGGTGCGCCCGGAGTGCTGCCTGAGCGTGTTGCATCTGATACGTCCCCTATCTGGGGATCATATATTAAAGGGAGCATAGGTGCAGCACGTTTCTGTAAAACTAATAGAGGGCGCTGCAATGTTACTGTAGAAACCAATGGACAGCATGGCAGGTAGCTATACATAGATTTTAATGACGACGACTGCCAAGGCTAAAGCCCGTGTATATTCCATAGACTATAGCTATCTCCAGGATAGCTGCATGCGCAGTCGCGCCATTGTCTCGCACGGCTGTTTTCATTCCGCGCTTCCTGAGAAGGCAATGTACGCATACGTCACTAGTGACGTATGCGTACATTGACCTGAAGGAAGCGGAAGGTAGCGCAATGTACGCTTTTTGACCGGATGGAGGAAAATCAGGTTGATGGAGGTCACGTGACCGAAGTGACAAGCGGCTCCAGGAGAAGATTTGGGATAAGAAGAAGAGGTAAGCAGGCTGCCTGGGGAGCAATAGGCAAGTATATATTTTTTTGTTTTTAATGACAGAACCCCTTTAAGGCTCTATTATGACACTTTTCGAACCGTGGTATGGTTACATGTGGGGAGTGTGGTGACAATACGGTTACACTAGGAAAGTGGGCTTACATGAGGGGAGCGTGGAGGCGGTGCGGCTACACAAGGGGACTGTGATGGAACCCCTAACAATAATCTGTGCCGTGTCATTTCCATAAATGTCATAGAAGGTAATGAAAATGAAGTGAACAGTTTAGCATACAGTAATTCCCCTTTCACATGGGCCAAAACTCTCACTATTCTCACTTACCCAAAGTAAGCTCTGGTAGACTACACATGTGATACTGGACAGTGCACCCATCCTCAGCCCTAGTTGGCCTGTGGTTCACATTCCTATGTGGGTCAGAAGCGGTGTTGTGTCTCCTTAAGGAGAGCACCCAAAAAGTATGTGGAGACACCCATGGGGTAAATGGGTCAGGGGATGGTATAGTCACTACCCAAGCACTGCACACAGAAGAGGGGTTTGAAAACCTAAAAAATGAGTAAGAAAACTTATAAGGTGATGCTAGCTCCTCTGGGATATCTATGCAAATAAGGATAAGAAAATACCTCTATAGCGCCATCTATTGGATGCAGCATTCCTTCAAATCCAAGTGATTTATCGCAAGCCTTAACAATGATTGGGAATATTAAACCAAGCCAGGAAGCCATGCACAGACAGACTGTTTCATGGTGATTGCCCCTCCTCAGTGTGCAGCAGGCTTCTGGCTTAGGGTGCATTCTCACACGAACGTATATCGGCTCGGTTTTCACGCCGAGCCGATATACGTCGTCCTCATCTGCAGGGGGGGGGGGGGAGGCTGGAAGAGCCAGGAGCGAGAACTGAGCTCCCACCTCCTCTCTGCCTCCTCTCCACCCCCTCTCCGCCCCTCTGCCATGCTGTCCATTGGTTTCTACAGTAACATAACAGCGCCCTCTATTGGTTTTACAGAAACGTGCTGCACCTCCTATTGGATTTACCCAAATTACAGCACCATAGAGATTAGCGGGTCACCTCCCAGTTCTCCATCTTTTTGCCCTAATTTTCTCTAGGGTGGTTTCAAACCGGCGGGAAAGTCGCGCCAATTTTACCCGATGCGTTGGTTATTGAAAAAAAAAAAAGCAGATTCCGCAGCCAATGCTGAGGTAAAATGAAAGCTGTGCTGTGATTGGTTGCTATTTTTTATACTGTTAAGGTAACATGAAAGCTGTGCTGTGATTGGTTGCTATATATTATACTGCTGAGGCAACATGAAAGCTGTGCTGTGATTGGTTGATACTTCTTATACTACTCAGGTTACATGAAAGCTGTGCTGCGATTGGTTGCTATATATTATACCGGGAAGATCCTAGCAATACTGAGAATAATGAAAATAAAACGCATCATAGGCTGAAGAAATTATACGCACGGCACGTCTTTTCTTCAGCCTTACATGACTATATATCTATATATGTATACATCCATATATTTGGGTAGAAATCCATAAAAATATATATCGATATATATGTATTTCTATATATTTATATAGATATTTATCTATACACAGAGACAGATAGATAGATAGATAGATAGATAGATAGATAGATAGATAGATAGATAGACTGTATGCAATAACCCTGGATGTCTGACAGTTCAAGCTGACTGGTGATGTCATTAAGGCTCTATTATGACACGTACAGCTTGGAACCATAAATACTCATGCACGGCTGCCATTTACAGCCAGTCTCCATTGGAGATGGAAGTGGGCAGAAATGTACTGGCCTATCTTCCTATTCTGACTCAATAACATGGCTGTAAGCGTATCGGCTGAAGTAACTTCTCTTGTACTTATGAACCAGTACTCACAGAAGATATATGTTGTCAGACAGCATCCAACTCCACTGCAGAGGCATGCGAGAAGATTCCAGGGTTTATTCAGGTAGAAATCTTGTATAATGCACATTCAGCAGTAGGTAAAAAGAATGATGATTAGCCAAAGCACAGAGTAGAGACCTAGCACATAGGCCATAGACAGGAAACTCCCTAGCAGGAGGAAAAGGAGGAGTTATGCAATACAGGGGGTACAGAGAACCAGAAGGGACAAACTAAAGAAGGCAAACACTTGCAGATACAGTACAGGTTATACATGACAATGAATAGAGTCAGGTAGATGAGACATGACACTTCCCAAGACGCCACAGCAGCCGGACAAATTGTATGTTCGACAGAATGGCTGTTTTATTCAGCCCATAAAGGTGACTACCCACTACAGTTTTTTTTTTCACAGCGAAATTCGCAGCAGTTTTTTTTCTGCAGGGGTCTATGGGACTTGTAATGTTAAAATCGCAATCGCGCAAAATCGCGATTTTAACTGGAAGCAAAACAACAACACACACACCCTACGTCTGTATGCTCCACGTATTCGGGTCATGGGCGTATGTACAGTGGGTGCGGTCGCACCTGGGGCCCGGAGCCCTAGGGGGCCCATAAAGTCTCTCTTTCCCACATTGTAAACCAATGCTATCAATGAAGCTTTATAGTTGGGGGCCCAGTTCCAGACTTCGTACTGGGGCCCCACAGCTTCAAGTTACACCTCCGGATTAGGATAATGCTAGGCCATTCCAACCAGCCTGTGTGAGTGACCTACAGTCGCTGCTAGTTCAAAAGCGGCAAGCATGCAGGCTGGCCCCTGATGCGTGCTTCAGAGCCAACGCTTATAGATGGAGCGACATTCGGGGAGCAAAGAACTCCAATGAACGGATGTCTACTTTAAAAGGATGTATTGCTTTATTCAATGCCTAGACACAGCAACAGTTCAACCGCTCGATAAAGACCGCAGTCAATAAAGGAAATAAAGAAATGTGTCTGTTTAATGTAAACTTGCATGGGAAACGTTTGCGAGCCACTGACTGACTGAATGCTGCTGGTGCCGCTGCTGCATGTCTGAAACTTGGTCTGACGTTACATGCATCACCAGGAATAAGGCCTTGCCTATAAGCATTCCCCAGCTGGCAAAAACGGAACATCCCTGCCTATTCCTCACCGTGGAAGGACAGAACCTACCTTTTTAAAAAAAAAAAAAAAAAATAGGCCACAGCGGCAGCCAACTGGATTTTGGTAGGCCGCTGTCTCCCCCTTGTGTGCTGCATTCAAAATGCACTCTGCTAAAAATAAAAAGGATCCAGTTCTGTGGCTTCTCGGAGGAGATAGGGGTTCCCCACCTCCCGTCTCCGAGCTGCAGCGAAGACTGACTAACATGGCTGCCAAGTCTGGTATTTATACTTCTAAATTGATGACATCACAATGCAGTGACATCAGCCTGCCAGACACCTGGCTCATTTGCATACAGTGTGTGTGTATGTATGTATGTATGAATGAATCTATCTATTTATTTATTAATTATGTAGATTATAGATATAGATTATATCTGAATTATAGATTTTGTGCATATAGATAAAAGATAGATTTTAGATGAGATATATATATATCTACATACATACACAAACACATATAGCTGTATTATGTATATATGTAGATTCTATAATGTATGTTGATTATATAATAGATCTATTGATTGATAGATAGATAGATAATCCATAGATCTATTATATAATTAATATAGATGATAGAATCTACATAGATATAAATAATCTAAAATCTATCATCTGGATATAATGTATGTCTATAATCTACACTATCTATCTATCGCTATACAAATAGCAAGATTTATTTCTCTATATAATCTATAGTTATGGATGGATGGATGGATGGATTTATTTATGTATGGCGGGAAAAAAAAAAAAAAAAGGCCTGCTGTACATTTAAACTTCTTCAGATGACCATGCTGATCTATTCTTATTCTTACTAGGGTCTACTAATGCCAGCCCAGGGGAAGCCAATAAAGCCCTATGGGGTCGAAGCCAATTTTCCTCATTTTTGGGAAAAAGTTTCCGTCCGTCCCCACTCGAAATGCGTCCACCAAAAGAGATCTCTCAAAACGACCGACGGACGCACCTTCAGAGGCAAACTAGTGCTTGCTTCTAGTGTCATCGCCTGCTTAACCATCCTGCGTAGGGAGTTGACGAGTCCTGCAGCCTCTGCAAGCCTAGGATGCGTGAGCACGGTGCAAGAGGAAGGACTGAGGAGGATGTGAGGGGGCGCGGTTGAGAAAGCGTTGGGTGGGGCTATGCAAAGGTCTTCCAGCTCCCTCAGTGCATTGTGGGTGCGCCCGGAGTGCTGCCTGAGCGTGTTGCATCTGATACGTCCCCTATCTGGGGATCATATATTAAAGGGAGCATAGGTGCAGCACGTTTCTGTAAAACTAATAGAGGGCGCTGCAATGTTACTGTAGAAACCAATGGACAGCATGGCAGGTAGCTATACATAGATTTTAATGACGACGACTGCCAAGGCTAAAGCCCGTGTATATTCCATAGACTATAGCTATCTCCAGGATAGCTGCATGCGCAGTCGCGCCATTGTCTCGCACGGCTGTTTTCATTCCGCGCTTCCTGAGAAGGCAATGTACGCATACGTCACTAGTGACGTATGCGTACATTGACCTGAAGGAAGCGGAAGGTAGCGCAATGTACGCTTTTTGACCGGATGGAGGAAAATCAGGTTGATGGAGGTCACGTGACCGAAGTGACAAGCGGCTCCAGGAGAAGATTTGGGATAAGAAGAAGAGGTAAGCAGGCTGCCTGGGGAGCAATAGGCAAGTATATATTTTTTTGTTTTTAATGACAGAACCCCTTTAAGGCTCTATTATGACACTTTTCGAACCGTGGTATGGTTACATGTGGGGAGTGTGGTGACAATACGGTTACACTAGGAAAGTGGGCTTACATGAGGGGAGCGTGGAGGCGGTGCGGCTACACAAGGGGACTGTGATGGAACCCCTAACAATAATCTGTGCCGTGTCATTTCCATAAATGTCATAGAAGGTAATGAAAATGAAGTGAACAGTTTAGCATACAGTAATTCCCCTTTCACATGGGCCAAAACTCTCACTATTCTCACTTACCCAAAGTAAGCTCTGGTAGACTACACATGTGATACTGGACAGTGCACCCATCCTCAGCCCTAGTTGGCCTGTGGTTCACATTCCTATGTGGGTCAGAAGCGGTGTTGTGTCTCCTTAAGGAGAGCACCCAAAAAGTATGTGGAGACACCCATGGGGTAAATGGGTCAGGGGATGGTATAGTCACTACCCAAGCACTGCACACAGAAGAGGGGTTTGAAAACCTAAAAAATGAGTAAGAAAACTTATAAGGTGATGCTAGCTCCTCTGGGATATCTATGCAAATAAGGATAAGAAAATACCTCTATAGCGCCATCTATTGGATGCAGCATTCCTTCAAATCCAAGTGATTTATCGCAAGCCTTAACAATGATTGGGAATATTAAACCAAGCCAGGAAGCCATGCACAGACAGACTGTTTCATGGTGATTGCCCCTCCTCAGTGTGCAGCAGGCTTCTGGCTTAGGGTGCATTCTCACACGAACGTATATCGGCTCGGTTTTCACGCCGAGCCGATATACGTCGTCCTCATCTGCAGGGGGGGGGGGGGGAGGCTGGAAGAGCCAGGAGCGAGAACTGAGCTCCCACCTCCTCTCTGCCTCCTCTCCACCCCCTCTCCGCCCCTCTGCCATGCTGTCCATTGGTTTCTACAGTAACATAACAGCGCCCTCTATTGGTTTTACAGAAACGTGCTGCACCTCCTATTGGATTTACCCAAATTACAGCACCATAGAGATTAGCGGGTCACCTCCCAGTTCTCCATCTTTTTGCCCTAATTTTCTCTAGGGTGGTTTCAAACCGGCGGGAAAGTCGCGCCAATTTTACCCGATGCGTTGGTTATTGAAAAAAAAAAAAGCAGATTCCGCAGCCAATGCTGAGGTAAAATGAAAGCTGTGCTGTGATTGGTTGCTATTTTTTATACTGTTAAGGTAACATGAAAGCTGTGCTGTGATTGGTTGCTATATATTATACTGCTGAGGCAACATGAAAGCTGTGCTGTGATTGGTTGATACTTCTTATACTACTCAGGTTACATGAAAGCTGTGCTGCGATTGGTTGCTATATATTATACCGGGAAGATCCTAGCAATACTGAGAATAATGAAAATAAAACGCATCATAGGCTGAAGAAATTATACGCACGGCACGTCTTTTCTTCAGCCTTACATGACTATATATCTATATATGTATACATCCATATATTTGGGTAGAAATCCATAAAAATATATATCGATATATATGTATTTCTATATATTTATATAGATATTTATCTATACACAGAGACAGATAGATAGATAGATAGATAGATAGATAGATAGATAGATAGATAGATAGACTGTATGCAATAACCCTGGATGTCTGACAGTTGAAGCTGACTGGTGATGTCATTAAGGCTCTATTATGACACGTACAGCTTGGAACCATAAATACTCATGCACGGCTGCCATTTACAGCCAGTCTCCATTGGAGATGGAAGTGGGCAGAAATGTACTGGCCTATCTTCCTATTCTGACTCAATAACATGGCTGTAAGCGTATCGGCTGAAGTAACTTCTCTTGTACTTATGAACCAGTACTCACAGAAGATATATGTTGTCAGACAGCATCCAACTCCACTGCAGAGGCATGCGAGAAGATTCCAGGGTTTATTCAGGTAGAAATCTTGTATAATGCACATTCAGCAGTAGGTAAAAAGAATGATGATTAGCCAAAGCACAGAGTAGAGACCTAGCACATAGGCCATAGACAGGAAACTCCCTAGCAGGAGGAAAAGGAGGAGTTATGCAATACAGGGGGTACAGAGAACCAGAAGGGACAAACTAAAGAAGGCAAACACTTGCAGATACAGTACAGGTTATACATGACAATGAATAGAGTCAGGTAGATGAGACATGACACTTCCCAAGACGCCACAGCAGCCGGACAAATTGTATGTTCGACAGAATGGCTGTTTTATTCAGCCCATAAAGGTGACTACCCACTACAGTTTTTTTTTTCACAGCGAAATTCGCAGCAGTTTTTTTTCTGCAGGGGTCTATGGGACTTGTAATGTTAAAATCGCAATCGCGCAAAATCGCGATTTTAACTGGAAGCAAAACAACAACACACACACCCTACGTCTGTATGCTCCACGTATTCGGGTCATGGGCGTATGTACAGTGGGTGCGGTCGCACCTGGGGCCCGGAGCCCTAGGGGGCCCATAAAGTCTCTCTTTCCCACATTGTAAACCAATGCTATCAATGAAGCTTTATAGTTGGGGGCCCAGTTCCAGACTTCGTACTGGGGCCCCACAGCTTCAAGTTACACCTCCGGATTAGGATAATGCTAGGCCATTCCAACCAGCCTGTGTGAGTGACCTACAGTCGCTGCTAGTTCAAAAGCGGCAAGCATGCAGGCTGGCCCCTGATGCGTGCTTCAGAGCCAACGCTTATAGATGGAGCGACATTCGGGGAGCAAAGAACTCCAATGAACGGATGTCTACTTTAAAAGGATGTATTGCTTTATTCAATGCCTAGACACAGCAACAGTTCAACCGCTCGATAAAGACCGCAGTCAATAAAGGAAATAAAGAAATGTGTCTGTTTAATGTAAACTTGCATGGGAAACGTTTGCGAGCCACTGACTGACTGAATGCTGCTGGTGCCGCTGCTGCATGTCTGAAACTTGGTCTGACGTTACATGCATCACCAGGAATAAGGCCTTGCCTATAAGCATTCCCCAGCTGGCAAAAACGGAACATCCCTGCCTATTCCTCACCGTGGAAGGACAGAACCTACCTTTTTAAAAAAAAAAAAAAAAAATAGGCCACAGCGGCAGCCAACTGGATTTTGGTAGGCCGCTGTCTCCCCCTTGTGTGCTGCATTCAAAATGCACTCTGCTAAAAATAAAAAGGATCCAGTTCTGTGGCTTCTCGGAGGAGATAGGGGTTCCCCACCTCCCGTCTCCGAGCTGCAGCGAAGACTGACTAACATGGCTGCCAAGTCTGGTATTTATACTTCTAAATTGATGACATCACAATGCAGTGACATCAGCCTGCCAGACACCTGGCTCATTTGCATACAGTGTGTGTGTATGTATGTATGTATGAATGAATCTATCTATTTATTTATTAATTATGTAGATTATAGATATAGATTATATCTGAATTATAGATTTTGTGCATATAGATAAAAGATAGATTTTAGATGAGATATATATATATCTACATACATACACAAACACATATAGCTGTATTATGTATATATGTAGATTCTATAATGTATGTTGATTATATAATAGATCTATTGATTGATAGATAGATAGATAATCCATAGATCTATTATATAATTAATATAGATGATAGAATCTACATAGATATAAATAATCTAAAATCTATCATCTGGATATAATGTATGTCTATAATCTACACTATCTATCTATCGCTATACAAATAGCAAGATTTATTTCTCTATATAATCTATAGTTATGGATGGATGGATGGATGGATTTATTTATGTATGGCGGGAAAAAAAAAAAAAAAAGGCCTGCTGTACATTTAAACTTCTTCAGATGACCATGCTGATCTATTCTTATTCTTACTAGGGTCTACTAATGCCAGCCCAGGGGAAGCCAATAAAGCCCTATGGGGTCGAAGCCAATTTTCCTCATTTTTGGGAAAAAGTTTCCGTCCGTCCCCACTCGAAATGCGTCCACCAAAAGAGATCTCTCAAAACGACCGACGGACGCACCTTCAGAGGCAAACTAGTGCTTGCTTCTAGTGTCATCGCCTGCTTAACCATCCTGCGTAGGGAGTTGACGAGTCCTGCAGCCTCTGCAAGCCTAGGATGCGTGAGCACGGTGCAAGAGGAAGGACTGAGGAGGATGTGAGGGGGCGCGGTTGAGAAAGCGTTGGGTGGGGCTATGCAAAGGTCTTCCAGCTCCCTCAGTGCATTGTGGGTGCGCCCGGAGTGCTGCCTGAGCGTGTTGCATCTGATACGTCCCCTATCTGGGGATCATATATTAAAGGGAGCATAGGTGCAGCACGTTTCTGTAAAACTAATAGAGGGCGCTGCAATGTTACTGTAGAAACCAATGGACAGCATGGCAGGTAGCTATACATAGATTTTAATGACGACGACTGCCAAGGCTAAAGCCCGTGTATATTCCATAGACTATAGCTATCTCCAGGATAGCTGCATGCGCAGTCGCGCCATTGTCTCGCACGGCTGTTTTCATTCCGCGCTTCCTGAGAAGGCAATGTACGCATACGTCACTAGTGACGTATGCGTACATTGACCTGAAGGAAGCGGAAGGTAGCGCAATGTACGCTTTTTGACCGGATGGAGGAAAATCAGGTTGATGGAGGTCACGTGACCGAAGTGACAAGCGGCTCCAGGAGAAGATTTGGGATAAGAAGAAGAGGTAAGCAGGCTGCCTGGGGAGCAATAGGCAAGTATATATTTTTTTGTTTTTAATGACAGAACCCCTTTAAGGCTCTATTATGACACTTTTCGAACCGTGGTATGGTTACATGTGGGGAGTGTGGTGACAATACGGTTACACTAGGAAAGTGGGCTTACATGAGGGGAGCGTGGAGGCGGTGCGGCTACACAAGGGGACTGTGATGGAACCCCTAACAATAATCTGTGCCGTGTCATTTCCATAAATGTCATAGAAGGTAATGAAAATGAAGTGAACAGTTTAGCATACAGTAATTCCCCTTTCACATGGGCCAAAACTCTCACTATTCTCACTTACCCAAAGTAAGCTCTGGTAGACTACACATGTGATACTGGACAGTGCACCCATCCTCAGCCCTAGTTGGCCTGTGGTTCACATTCCTATGTGGGTCAGAAGCGGTGTTGTGTCTCCTTAAGGAGAGCACCCAAAAAGTATGTGGAGACACCCATGGGGTAAATGGGTCAGGGGATGGTATAGTCACTACCCAAGCACTGCACACAGAAGAGGGGTTTGAAAACCTAAAAAATGAGTAAGAAAACTTATAAGGTGATGCTAGCTCCTCTGGGATATCTATGCAAATAAGGATAAGAAAATACCTCTATAGCGCCATCTATTGGATGCAGCATTCCTTCAAATCCAAGTGATTTATCGCAAGCCTTAACAATGATTGGGAATATTAAACCAAGCCAGGAAGCCATGCACAGACAGACTGTTTCATGGTGATTGCCCCTCCTCAGTGTGCAGCAGGCTTCTGGCTTAGGGTGCATTCTCACACGAACGTATATCGGCTCGGTTTTCACGCCGAGCCGATATACGTCGTCCTCATCTGCAGGGGGGGGGGGGGAGGCTGGAAGAGCCAGGAGCGAGAACTGAGCTCCCACCTCCTCTCTGCCTCCTCTCCACCCCCTCTCCGCCCCTCTGCCATGCTGTCCATTGGTTTCTACAGTAACATAACAGCGCCCTCTATTGGTTTTACAGAAACGTGCTGCACCTCCTATTGGATTTACCCAAATTACAGCACCATAGAGATTAGCGGGTCACCTCCCAGTTCTCCATCTTTTTGCCCTAATTTTCTCTAGGGTGGTTTCAAACCGGCGGGAAAGTCGCGCCAATTTTACCCGATGCGTTGGTTATTGAAAAAAAAAAAAGCAGATTCCGCAGCCAATGCTGAGGTAAAATGAAAGCTGTGCTGTGATTGGTTGCTATTTTTTATACTGTTAAGGTAACATGAAAGCTGTGCTGTGATTGGTTGCTATATATTATACTGCTGAGGCAACATGAAAGCTGTGCTGTGATTGGTTGATACTTCTTATACTACTCAGGTTACATGAAAGCTGTGCTGCGATTGGTTGCTATATATTATACCGGGAAGATCCTAGCAATACTGAGAATAATGAAAATAAAACGCATCATAGGCTGAAGAAATTATACGCACGGCACGTCTTTTCTTCAGCCTTACATGACTATATATCTATATATGTATACATCCATATATTTGGGTAGAAATCCATAAAAATATATATCGATATATATGTATTTCTATATATTTATATAGATATTTATCTATACACAGAGACAGATAGATAGATAGATAGATAGATAGATAGATAGATAGATAGATAGATAGACTGTATGCAATAACCCTGGATGTCTGACAGTTCAAGCTGACTGGTGATGTCATTAAGGCTCTATTATGACACGTACAGCTTGGAACCATAAATACTCATGCACGGCTGCCATTTACAGCCAGTCTCCATTGGAGATGGAAGTGGGCAGAAATGTACTGGCCTATCTTCCTATTCTGACTCAATAACATGGCTGTAAGCGTATCGGCTGAAGTAACTTCTCTTGTACTTATGAACCAGTACTCACAGAAGATATATGTTGTCAGACAGCATCCAACTCCACTGCAGAGGCATGCGAGAAGATTCCAGGGTTTATTCAGGTAGAAATCTTGTATAATGCACATTCAGCAGTAGGTAAAAAGAATGATGATTAGCCAAAGCACAGAGTAGAGACCTAGCACATAGGCCATAGACAGGAAACTCCCTAGCAGGAGGAAAAGGAGGAGTTATGCAATACAGGGGGTACAGAGAACCAGAAGGGACAAACTAAAGAAGGCAAACACTTGCAGATACAGTACAGGTTATACATGACAATGAATAGAGTCAGGTAGATGAGACATGACACTTCCCAAGACGCCACAGCAGCCGGACAAATTGTATGTTCGACAGAATGGCTGTTTTATTCAGCCCATAAAGGTGACTACCCACTACAGTTTTTTTTTTCACAGCGAAATTCGCAGCAGTTTTTTTTCTGCAGGGGTCTATGGGACTTGTAATGTTAAAATCGCAATCGCGCAAAATCGCGATTTTAACTGGAAGCAAAACAACAACACACACACCCTACGTCTGTATGCTCCACGTATTCGGGTCATGGGCGTATGTACAGTGGGTGCGGTCGCACCTGGGGCCCGGAGCCCTAGGGGGCCCATAAAGTCTCTCTTTCCCACATTGTAAACCAATGCTATCAATGAAGCTTTATAGTTGGGGGCCCAGTTCCAGACTTCGTACTGGGGCCCCACAGCTTCAAGTTACACCTCCGGATTAGGATAATGCTAGGCCATTCCAACCAGCCTGTGTGAGTGACCTACAGTCGCTGCTAGTTCAAAAGCGGCAAGCATGCAGGCTGGCCCCTGATGCGTGCTTCAGAGCCAACGCTTATAGATGGAGCGACATTCGGGGAGCAAAGAACTCCAATGAACGGATGTCTACTTTAAAAGGATGTATTGCTTTATTCAATGCCTAGACACAGCAACAGTTCAACCGCTCGATAAAGACCGCAGTCAATAAAGGAAATAAAGAAATGTGTCTGTTTAATGTAAACTTGCATGGGAAACGTTTGCGAGCCACTGACTGACTGAATGCTGCTGGTGCCGCTGCTGCATGTCTGAAACTTGGTCTGACGTTACATGCATCACCAGGAATAAGGCCTTGCCTATAAGCATTCCCCAGCTGGCAAAAACGGAACATCCCTGCCTATTCCTCACCGTGGAAGGACAGAACCTACCTTTTTAAAAAAAAAAAAAAAAAATAGGCCACAGCGGCAGCCAACTGGATTTTGGTAGGCCGCTGTCTCCCCCTTGTGTGCTGCATTCAAAATGCACTCTGCTAAAAATAAAAAGGATCCAGTTCTGTGGCTTCTCGGAGGAGATAGGGGTTCCCCACCTCCCGTCTCCGAGCTGCAGCGAAGACTGACTAACATGGCTGCCAAGTCTGGTATTTATACTTCTAAATTGATGACATCACAATGCAGTGACATCAGCCTGCCAGACACCTGGCTCATTTGCATACAGTGTGTGTGTATGTATGTATGTATGAATGAATCTATCTATTTATTTATTAATTATGTAGATTATAGATATAGATTATATCTGAATTATAGATTTTGTGCATATAGATAAAAGATAGATTTTAGATGAGATATATATATATCTACATACATACACAAACACATATAGCTGTATTATGTATATATGTAGATTCTATAATGTATGTTGATTATATAATAGATCTATTGATTGATAGATAGATAGATAATCCATAGATCTATTATATAATTAATATAGATGATAGAATCTACATAGATATAAATAATCTAAAATCTATCATCTGGATATAATGTATGTCTATAATCTACACTATCTATCTATCGCTATACAAATAGCAAGATTTATTTCTCTATATAATCTATAGTTATGGATGGATGGATGGATGGATTTATTTATGTATGGCGGGAAAAAAAAAAAAAAAAGGCCTGCTGTACATTTAAACTTCTTCAGATGACCATGCTGATCTATTCTTATTCTTACTAGGGTCTACTAATGCCAGCCCAGGGGAAGCCAATAAAGCCCTATGGGGTCGAAGCCAATTTTCCTCATTTTTGGGAAAAAGTTTCCGTCCGTCCCCACTCGAAATGCGTCCACCAAAAGAGATCTCTCAAAACGACCGACGGACGCACCTTCAGAGGCAAACTAGTGCTTGCTTCTAGTGTCATCGCCTGCTTAACCATCCTGCGTAGGGAGTTGACGAGTCCTGCAGCCTCTGCAAGCCTAGGATGCGTGAGCACGGTGCAAGAGGAAGGACTGAGGAGGATGTGAGGGGGCGCGGTTGAGAAAGCGTTGGGTGGGGCTATGCAAAGGTCTTCCAGCTCCCTCAGTGCATTGTGGGTGCGCCCGGAGTGCTGCCTGAGCGTGTTGCATCTGATACGTCCCCTATCTGGGGATCATATATTAAAGGGAGCATAGGTGCAGCACGTTTCTGTAAAACTAATAGAGGGCGCTGCAATGTTACTGTAGAAACCAATGGACAGCATGGCAGGTAGCTATACATAGATTTTAATGACGACGACTGCCAAGGCTAAAGCCCGTGTATATTCCATAGACTATAGCTATCTCCAGGATAGCTGCATGCGCAGTCGCGCCATTGTCTCGCACGGCTGTTTTCATTCCGCGCTTCCTGAGAAGGCAATGTACGCATACGTCACTAGTGACGTATGCGTACATTGACCTGAAGGAAGCGGAAGGTAGCGCAATGTACGCTTTTTGACCGGATGGAGGAAAATCAGGTTGATGGAGGTCACGTGACCGAAGTGACAAGCGGCTCCAGGAGAAGATTTGGGATAAGAAGAAGAGGTAAGCAGGCTGCCTGGGGAGCAATAGGCAAGTATATATTTTTTTGTTTTTAATGACAGAACCCCTTTAAGGCTCTATTATGACACTTTTCGAACCGTGGTATGGTTACATGTGGGGAGTGTGGTGACAATACGGTTACACTAGGAAAGTGGGCTTACATGAGGGGAGCGTGGAGGCGGTGCGGCTACACAAGGGGACTGTGATGGAACCCCTAACAATAATCTGTGCCGTGTCATTTCCATAAATGTCATAGAAGGTAATGAAAATGAAGTGAACAGTTTAGCATACAGTAATTCCCCTTTCACATGGGCCAAAACTCTCACTATTCTCACTTACCCAAAGTAAGCTCTGGTAGACTACACATGTGATACTGGACAGTGCACCCATCCTCAGCCCTAGTTGGCCTGTGGTTCACATTCCTATGTGGGTCAGAAGCGGTGTTGTGTCTCCTTAAGGAGAGCACCCAAAAAGTATGTGGAGACACCCATGGGGTAAATGGGTCAGGGGATGGTATAGTCACTACCCAAGCACTGCACACAGAAGAGGGGTTTGAAAACCTAAAAAATGAGTAAGAAAACTTATAAGGTGATGCTAGCTCCTCTGGGATATCTATGCAAATAAGGATAAGAAAATACCTCTATAGCGCCATCTATTGGATGCAGCATTCCTTCAAATCCAAGTGATTTATCGCAAGCCTTAACAATGATTGGGAATATTAAACCAAGCCAGGAAGCCATGCACAGACAGACTGTTTCATGGTGATTGCCCCTCCTCAGTGTGCAGCAGGCTTCTGGCTTAGGGTGCATTCTCACACGAACGTATATCGGCTCGGTTTTCACGCCGAGCCGATATACGTCGTCCTCATCTGCAGGGGGGGGGGGGGAGGCTGGAAGAGCCAGGAGCGAGAACTGAGCTCCCACCTCCTCTCTGCCTCCTCTCCACCCCCTCTCCGCCCCTCTGCCATGCTGTCCATTGGTTTCTACAGTAACATAACAGCGCCCTCTATTGGTTTTACAGAAACGTGCTGCACCTCCTATTGGATTTACCCAAATTACAGCACCATAGAGATTAGCGGGTCACCTCCCAGTTCTCCATCTTTTTGCCCTAATTTTCTCTAGGGTGGTTTCAAACCGGCGGGAAAGTCGCGCCAATTTTACCCGATGCGTTGGTTATTGAAAAAAAAAAAAGCAGATTCCGCAGCCAATGCTGAGGTAAAATGAAAGCTGTGCTGTGATTGGTTGCTATTTTTTATACTGTTAAGGTAACATGAAAGCTGTGCTGTGATTGGTTGCTATATATTATACTGCTGAGGCAACATGAAAGCTGTGCTGTGATTGGTTGATACTTCTTATACTACTCAGGTTACATGAAAGCTGTGCTGCGATTGGTTGCTATATATTATACCGGGAAGATCCTAGCAATACTGAGAATAATGAAAATAAAACGCATCATAGGCTGAAGAAATTATACGCACGGCACGTCTTTTCTTCAGCCTTACATGACTATATATCTATATATGTATACATCCATATATTTGGGTAGAAATCCATAAAAATATATATCGATATATATGTATTTCTATATATTTATATAGATATTTATCTATACACAGAGACAGATAGATAGATAGATAGATAGATAGATAGATAGATAGATAGATAGATAGACTGTATGCAATAACCCTGGATGTCTGACAGTTCAAGCTGACTGGTGATGTCATTAAGGCTCTATTATGACACGTACAGCTTGGAACCATAAATACTCATGCACGGCTGCCATTTACAGCCAGTCTCCATTGGAGATGGAAGTGGGCAGAAATGTACTGGCCTATCTTCCTATTCTGACTCAATAACATGGCTGTAAGCGTATCGGCTGAAGTAACTTCTCTTGTACTTATGAACCAGTACTCACAGAAGATATATGTTGTCAGACAGCATCCAACTCCACTGCAGAGGCATGCGAGAAGATTCCAGGGTTTATTCAGGTAGAAATCTTGTATAATGCACATTCAGCAGTAGGTAAAAAGAATGATGATTAGCCAAAGCACAGAGTAGAGACCTAGCACATAGGCCATAGACAGGAAACTCCCTAGCAGGAGGAAAAGGAGGAGTTATGCAATACAGGGGGTACAGAGAACCAGAAGGGACAAACTAAAGAAGGCAAACACTTGCAGATACAGTACAGGTTATACATGACAATGAATAGAGTCAGGTAGATGAGACATGACACTTCCCAAGACGCCACAGCAGCCGGACAAATTGTATGTTCGACAGAATGGCTGTTTTATTCAGCCCATAAAGGTGACTACCCACTACAGTTTTTTTTTTCACAGCGAAATTCGCAGCAGTTTTTTTTCTGCAGGGGTCTATGGGACTTGTAATGTTAAAATCGCAATCGCGCAAAATCGCGATTTTAACTGGAAGCAAAACAACAACACACACACCCTACGTCTGTATGCTCCACGTATTCGGGTCATGGGCGTATGTACAGTGGGTGCGGTCGCACCTGGGGCCCGGAGCCCTAGGGGGCCCATAAAGTCTCTCTTTCCCACATTGTAAACCAATGCTATCAATGAAGCTTTATAGTTGGGGGCCCAGTTCCAGACTTCGTACTGGGGCCCCACAGCTTCAAGTTACACCTCCGGATTAGGATAATGCTAGGCCATTCCAACCAGCCTGTGTGAGTGACCTACAGTCGCTGCTAGTTCAAAAGCGGCAAGCATGCAGGCTGGCCCCTGATGCGTGCTTCAGAGCCAACGCTTATAGATGGAGCGACATTCGGGGAGCAAAGAACTCCAATGAACGGATGTCTACTTTAAAAGGATGTATTGCTTTATTCAATGCCTAGACACAGCAACAGTTCAACCGCTCGATAAAGACCGCAGTCAATAAAGGAAATAAAGAAATGTGTCTGTTTAATGTAAACTTGCATGGGAAACGTTTGCGAGCCACTGACTGACTGAATGCTGCTGGTGCCGCTGCTGCATGTCTGAAACTTGGTCTGACGTTACATGCATCACCAGGAATAAGGCCTTGCCTATAAGCATTCCCCAGCTGGCAAAAACGGAACATCCCTGCCTATTCCTCACCGTGGAAGGACAGAACCTACCTTTTTAAAAAAAAAAAAAAAAAATAGGCCACAGCGGCAGCCAACTGGATTTTGGTAGGCCGCTGTCTCCCCCTTGTGTGCTGCATTCAAAATGCACTCTGCTAAAAATAAAAAGGATCCAGTTCTGTGGCTTCTCGGAGGAGATAGGGGTTCCCCACCTCCCGTCTCCGAGCTGCAGCGAAGACTGACTAACATGGCTGCCAAGTCTGGTATTTATACTTCTAAATTGATGACATCACAATGCAGTGACATCAGCCTGCCAGACACCTGGCTCATTTGCATACAGTGTGTGTGTATGTATGTATGTATGAATGAATCTATCTATTTATTTATTAATTATGTAGATTATAGATATAGATTATATCTGAATTATAGATTTTGTGCATATAGATAAAAGATAGATTTTAGATGAGATATATATATATCTACATACATACACAAACACATATAGCTGTATTATGTATATATGTAGATTCTATAATGTATGTTGATTATATAATAGATCTATTGATTGATAGATAGATAGATAATCCATAGATCTATTATATAATTAATATAGATGATAGAATCTACATAGATATAAATAATCTAAAATCTATCATCTGGATATAATGTATGTCTATAATCTACACTATCTATCTATCGCTATACAAATAGCAAGATTTATTTCTCTATATAATCTATAGTTATGGATGGATGGATGGATGGATTTATTTATGTATGGCGGGAAAAAAAAAAAAAAAAGGCCTGCTGTACATTTAAACTTCTTCAGATGACCATGCTGATCTATTCTTATTCTTACTAGGGTCTACTAATGCCAGCCCAGGGGAAGCCAATAAAGCCCTATGGGGTCGAAGCCAATTTTCCTCATTTTTGGGAAAAAGTTTCCGTCCGTCCCCACTCGAAATGCGTCCACCAAAAGAGATCTCTCAAAACGACCGACGGACGCACCTTCAGAGGCAAACTAGTGCTTGCTTCTAGTGTCATCGCCTGCTTAACCATCCTGCGTAGGGAGTTGACGAGTCCTGCAGCCTCTGCAAGCCTAGGATGCGTGAGCACGGTGCAAGAGGAAGGACTGAGGAGGATGTGAGGGGGCGCGGTTGAGAAAGCGTTGGGTGGGGCTATGCAAAGGTCTTCCAGCTCCCTCAGTGCATTGTGGGTGCGCCCGGAGTGCTGCCTGAGCGTGTTGCATCTGATACGTCCCCTATCTGGGGATCATATATTAAAGGGAGCATAGGTGCAGCACGTTTCTGTAAAACTAATAGAGGGCGCTGCAATGTTACTGTAGAAACCAATGGACAGCATGGCAGGTAGCTATACATAGATTTTAATGACGACGACTGCCAAGGCTAAAGCCCGTGTATATTCCATAGACTATAGCTATCTCCAGGATAGCTGCATGCGCAGTCGCGCCATTGTCTCGCACGGCTGTTTTCATTCCGCGCTTCCTGAGAAGGCAATGTACGCATACGTCACTAGTGACGTATGCGTACATTGACCTGAAGGAAGCGGAAGGTAGCGCAATGTACGCTTTTTGACCGGATGGAGGAAAATCAGGTTGATGGAGGTCACGTGACCGAAGTGACAAGCGGCTCCAGGAGAAGATTTGGGATAAGAAGAAGAGGTAAGCAGGCTGCCTGGGGAGCAATAGGCAAGTATATATTTTTTTGTTTTTAATGACAGAACCCCTTTAAGGCTCTATTATGACACTTTTCGAACCGTGGTATGGTTACATGTGGGGAGTGTGGTGACAATACGGTTACACTAGGAAAGTGGGCTTACATGAGGGGAGCGTGGAGGCGGTGCGGCTACACAAGGGGACTGTGATGGAACCCCTAACAATAATCTGTGCCGTGTCATTTCCATAAATGTCATAGAAGGTAATGAAAATGAAGTGAACAGTTTAGCATACAGTAATTCCCCTTTCACATGGGCCAAAACTCTCACTATTCTCACTTACCCAAAGTAAGCTCTGGTAGACTACACATGTGATACTGGACAGTGCACCCATCCTCAGCCCTAGTTGGCCTGTGGTTCACATTCCTATGTGGGTCAGAAGCGGTGTTGTGTCTCCTTAAGGAGAGCACCCAAAAAGTATGTGGAGACACCCATGGGGTAAATGGGTCAGGGGATGGTATAGTCACTACCCAAGCACTGCACACAGAAGAGGGGTTTGAAAACCTAAAAAATGAGTAAGAAAACTTATAAGGTGATGCTAGCTCCTCTGGGATATCTATGCAAATAAGGATAAGAAAATACCTCTATAGCGCCATCTATTGGATGCAGCATTCCTTCAAATCCAAGTGATTTATCGCAAGCCTTAACAATGATTGGGAATATTAAACCAAGCCAGGAAGCCATGCACAGACAGACTGTTTCATGGTGATTGCCCCTCCTCAGTGTGCAGCAGGCTTCTGGCTTAGGGTGCATTCTCACACGAACGTATATCGGCTCGGTTTTCACGCCGAGCCGATATACGTCGTCCTCATCTGCAGGGGGGGGGGGGGGAGGCTGGAAGAGCCAGGAGCGAGAACTGAGCTCCCACCTCCTCTCTGCCTCCTCTCCACCCCCTCTCCGCCCCTCTGCCATGCTGTCCATTGGTTTCTACAGTAACATAACAGCGCCCTCTATTGGTTTTACAGAAACGTGCTGCACCTCCTATTGGATTTACCCAAATTACAGCACCATAGAGATTAGCGGGTCACCTCCCAGTTCTCCATCTTTTTGCCCTAATTTTCTCTAGGGTGGTTTCAAACCGGCGGGAAAGTCGCGCCAATTTTACCCGATGCGTTGGTTATTGAAAAAAAAAAAAGCAGATTCCGCAGCCAATGCTGAGGTAAAATGAAAGCTGTGCTGTGATTGGTTGCTATTTTTTATACTGTTAAGGTAACATGAAAGCTGTGCTGTGATTGGTTGCTATATATTATACTGCTGAGGCAACATGAAAGCTGTGCTGTGATTGGTTGATACTTCTTATACTACTCAGGTTACATGAAAGCTGTGCTGCGATTGGTTGCTATATATTATACCGGGAAGATCCTAGCAATACTGAGAATAATGAAAATAAAACGCATCATAGGCTGAAGAAATTATACGCACGGCACGTCTTTTCTTCAGCCTTACATGACTATATATCTATATATGTATACATCCATATATTTGGGTAGAAATCCATAAAAATATATATCGATATATATGTATTTCTATATATTTATATAGATATTTATCTATACACAGAGACAGATAGATAGATAGATAGATAGATAGATAGATAGATAGATAGATAGATAGATAGATAGATAGATAGATAGATAGATAGATAGACTGTATGCAATAACCCTGGATGTCTGACAGTTGAAGCTGACTGGTGATGTCATTAAGGCTCTATTATGACACGTACAGCTTGGAACCATAAATACTCATGCACGGCTGCCATTTACAGCCAGTCTCCATTGGAGATGGAAGTGGGCAGAAATGTACTGGCCTATCTTCCTATTCTGACTCAATAACATGGCTGTAAGCGTATCGGCTGAAGTAACTTCTCTTGTACTTATGAACCAGTACTCACAGAAGATATATGTTGTCAGACAGCATCCAACTCCACTGCAGAGGCATGCGAGAAGATTCCAGGGTTTATTCAGGTAGAAATCTTGTATAATGCACATTCAGCAGTAGGTAAAAAGAATGATGATTAGCCAAAGCACAGAGTAGAGACCTAGCACATAGGCCATAGACAGGAAACTCCCTAGCAGGAGGAAAAGGAGGAGTTATGCAATACAGGGGGTACAGAGAACCAGAAGGGACAAACTAAAGAAGGCAAACACTTGCAGATACAGTACAGGTTATACATGACAATGAATAGAGTCAGGTAGATGAGACATGACACTTCCCAAGACGCCACAGCAGCCGGACAAATTGTATGTTCGACAGAATGGCTGTTTTATTCAGCCCATAAAGGTGACTACCCACTACAGTTTTTTTTTTCACAGCGAAATTCGCAGCAGTTTTTTTTCTGCAGGGGTCTATGGGACTTGTAATGTTAAAATCGCAATCGCGCAAAATCGCGATTTTAACTGGAAGCAAAACAACAACACACACACCCTACGTCTGTATGCTCCACGTATTCGGGTCATGGGCGTATGTACAGTGGGTGCGGTCGCACCTGGGGCCCGGAGCCCTAGGGGGCCCATAAAGTCTCTCTTTCCCACATTGTAAACCAATGCTATCAATGAAGCTTTATAGTTGGGGGCCCAGTTCCAGACTTCGTACTGGGGCCCCACAGCTTCAAGTTACACCTCCGGATTAGGATAATGCTAGGCCATTCCAACCAGCCTGTGTGAGTGACCTACAGTCGCTGCTAGTTCAAAAGCGGCAAGCATGCAGGCTGGCCCCTGATGCGTGCTTCAGAGCCAACGCTTATAGATGGAGCGACATTCGGGGAGCAAAGAACTCCAATGAACGGATGTCTACTTTAAAAGGATGTATTGCTTTATTCAATGCCTAGACACAGCAACAGTTCAACCGCTCGATAAAGACCGCAGTCAATAAAGGAAATAAAGAAATGTGTCTGTTTAATGTAAACTTGCATGGGAAACGTTTGCGAGCCACTGACTGACTGAATGCTGCTGGTGCCGCTGCTGCATGTCTGAAACTTGGTCTGACGTTACATGCATCACCAGGAATAAGGCCTTGCCTATAAGCATTCCCCAGCTGGCAAAAACGGAACATCCCTGCCTATTCCTCACCGTGGAAGGACAGAACCTACCTTTTTAAAAAAAAAAAAAAAAAATAGGCCACAGCGGCAGCCAACTGGATTTTGGTAGGCCGCTGTCTCCCCCTTGTGTGCTGCATTCAAAATGCACTCTGCTAAAAATAAAAAGGATCCAGTTCTGTGGCTTCTCGGAGGAGATAGGGGTTCCCCACCTCCCGTCTCCGAGCTGCAGCGAAGACTGACTAACATGGCTGCCAAGTCTGGTATTTATACTTCTAAATTGATGACATCACAATGCAGTGACATCAGCCTGCCAGACACCTGGCTCATTTGCATACAGTGTGTGTGTATGTATGTATGTATGAATGAATCTATCTATTTATTTATTAATTATGTAGATTATAGATATAGATTATATCTGAATTATAGATTTTGTGCATATAGATAAAAGATAGATTTTAGATGAGATATATATATATCTACATACATACACAAACACATATAGCTGTATTATGTATATATGTAGATTCTATAATGTATGTTGATTATATAATAGATCTATTGATTGATAGATAGATAGATAATCCATAGATCTATTATATAATTAATATAGATGATAGAATCTACATAGATATAAATAATCTAAAATCTATCATCTGGATATAATGTATGTCTATAATCTACACTATCTATCTATCGCTATACAAATAGCAAGATTTATTTCTCTATATAATCTATAGTTATGGATGGATGGATGGATGGATTTATTTATGTATGGCGGGAAAAAAAAAAAAAAAAGGCCTGCTGTACATTTAAACTTCTTCAGATGACCATGCTGATCTATTCTTATTCTTACTAGGGTCTACTAATGCCAGCCCAGGGGAAGCCAATAAAGCCCTATGGGGTCGAAGCCAATTTTCCTCATTTTTGGGAAAAAGTTTCCGTCCGTCCCCACTCGAAATGCGTCCACCAAAAGAGATCTCTCAAAACGACCGACGGACGCACCTTCAGAGGCAAACTAGTGCTTGCTTCTAGTGTCATCGCCTGCTTAACCATCCTGCGTAGGGAGTTGACGAGTCCTGCAGCCTCTGCAAGCCTAGGATGCGTGAGCACGGTGCAAGAGGAAGGACTGAGGAGGATGTGAGGGGGCGCGGTTGAGAAAGCGTTGGGTGGGGCTATGCAAAGGTCTTCCAGCTCCCTCAGTGCATTGTGGGTGCGCCCGGAGTGCTGCCTGAGCGTGTTGCATCTGATACGTCCCCTATCTGGGGATCATATATTAAAGGGAGCATAGGTGCAGCACGTTTCTGTAAAACTAATAGAGGGCGCTGCAATGTTACTGTAGAAACCAATGGACAGCATGGCAGGTAGCTATACATAGATTTTAATGACGACGACTGCCAAGGCTAAAGCCCGTGTATATTCCATAGACTATAGCTATCTCCAGGATAGCTGCATGCGCAGTCGCGCCATTGTCTCGCACGGCTGTTTTCATTCCGCGCTTCCTGAGAAGGCAATGTACGCATACGTCACTAGTGACGTATGCGTACATTGACCTGAAGGAAGCGGAAGGTAGCGCAATGTACGCTTTTTGACCGGATGGAGGAAAATCAGGTTGATGGAGGTCACGTGACCGAAGTGACAAGCGGCTCCAGGAGAAGATTTGGGATAAGAAGAAGAGGTAAGCAGGCTGCCTGGGGAGCAATAGGCAAGTATATATTTTTTTGTTTTTAATGACAGAACCCCTTTAAGGCTCTATTATGACACTTTTCGAACCGTGGTATGGTTACATGTGGGGAGTGTGGTGACAATACGGTTACACTAGGAAAGTGGGCTTACATGAGGGGAGCGTGGAGGCGGTGCGGCTACACAAGGGGACTGTGATGGAACCCCTAACAATAATCTGTGCCGTGTCATTTCCATAAATGTCATAGAAGGTAATGAAAATGAAGTGAACAGTTTAGCATACAGTAATTCCCCTTTCACATGGGCCAAAACTCTCACTATTCTCACTTACCCAAAGTAAGCTCTGGTAGACTACACATGTGATACTGGACAGTGCACCCATCCTCAGCCCTAGTTGGCCTGTGGTTCACATTCCTATGTGGGTCAGAAGCGGTGTTGTGTCTCCTTAAGGAGAGCACCCAAAAAGTATGTGGAGACACCCATGGGGTAAATGGGTCAGGGGATGGTATAGTCACTACCCAAGCACTGCACACAGAAGAGGGGTTTGAAAACCTAAAAAATGAGTAAGAAAACTTATAAGGTGATGCTAGCTCCTCTGGGATATCTATGCAAATAAGGATAAGAAAATACCTCTATAGCGCCATCTATTGGATGCAGCATTCCTTCAAATCCAAGTGATTTATCGCAAGCCTTAACAATGATTGGGAATATTAAACCAAGCCAGGAAGCCATGCACAGACAGACTGTTTCATGGTGATTGCCCCTCCTCAGTGTGCAGCAGGCTTCTGGCTTAGGGTGCATTCTCACACGAACGTATATCGGCTCGGTTTTCACGCCGAGCCGATATACGTCGTCCTCATCTGCAGGGGGGGGGGGGGAGGCTGGAAGAGCCAGGAGCGAGAACTGAGCTCCCACCTCCTCTCTGCCTCCTCTCCACCCCCTCTCCGCCCCTCTGCCATGCTGTCCATTGGTTTCTACAGTAACATAACAGCGCCCTCTATTGGTTTTACAGAAACGTGCTGCACCTCCTATTGGATTTACCCAAATTACAGCACCATAGAGATTAGCGGGTCACCTCCCAGTTCTCCATCTTTTTGCCCTAATTTTCTCTAGGGTGGTTTCAAACCGGCGGGAAAGTCGCGCCAATTTTACCCGATGCGTTGGTTATTGAAAAAAAAAAAAGCAGATTCCGCAGCCAATGCTGAGGTAAAATGAAAGCTGTGCTGTGATTGGTTGCTATTTTTTATACTGTTAAGGTAACATGAAAGCTGTGCTGTGATTGGTTGCTATATATTATACTGCTGAGGCAACATGAAAGCTGTGCTGTGATTGGTTGATACTTCTTATACTACTCAGGTTACATGAAAGCTGTGCTGCGATTGGTTGCTATATATTATACCGGGAAGATCCTAGCAATACTGAGAATAATGAAAATAAAACGCATCATAGGCTGAAGAAATTATACGCACGGCACGTCTTTTCTTCAGCCTTACATGACTATATATCTATATATGTATACATCCATATATTTGGGTAGAAATCCATAAAAATATATATCGATATATATGTATTTCTATATATTTATATAGATATTTATCTATACACAGAGACAGATAGATAGATAGATAGATAGATAGATAGATAGATAGATAGATAGATAGATAGATAGACTGTATGCAATAACCCTGGATGTCTGACAGTTCAAGCTGACTGGTGATGTCATTAAGGCTCTATTATGACACGTACAGCTTGGAACCATAAATACTCATGCACGGCTGCCATTTACAGCCAGTCTCCATTGGAGATGGAAGTGGGCAGAAATGTACTGGCCTATCTTCCTATTCTGACTCAATAACATGGCTGTAAGCGTATCGGCTGAAGTAACTTCTCTTGTACTTATGAACCAGTACTCACAGAAGATATATGTTGTCAGACAGCATCCAACTCCACTGCAGAGGCATGCGAGAAGATTCCAGGGTTTATTCAGGTAGAAATCTTGTATAATGCACATTCAGCAGTAGGTAAAAAGAATGATGATTAGCCAAAGCACAGAGTAGAGACCTAGCACATAGGCCATAGACAGGAAACTCCCTAGCAGGAGGAAAAGGAGGAGTTATGCAATACAGGGGGTACAGAGAACCAGAAGGGACAAACTAAAGAAGGCAAACACTTGCAGATACAGTACAGGTTATACATGACAATGAATAGAGTCAGGTAGATGAGACATGACACTTCCCAAGACGCCACAGCAGCCGGACAAATTGTATGTTCGACAGAATGGCTGTTTTATTCAGCCCATAAAGGTGACTACCCACTACAGTTTTTTTTTTCACAGCGAAATTCGCAGCAGTTTTTTTTCTGCAGGGGTCTATGGGACTTGTAATGTTAAAATCGCAATCGCGCAAAATCGCGATTTTAACTGGAAGCAAAACAACAACACACACACCCTACGTCTGTATGCTCCACGTATTCGGGTCATGGGCGTATGTACAGTGGGTGCGGTCGCACCTGGGGCCCGGAGCCCTAGGGGGCCCATAAAGTCTCTCTTTCCCACATTGTAAACCAATGCTATCAATGAAGCTTTATAGTTGGGGGCCCAGTTCCAGACTTCGTACCACAGCTTCAAGTTACACCTCCGGATTAGGATAATGCTAGGCCATTCCAACCAGCCTGTGTGAGTGACCTACAGTCGCTGCTAGTTCAAAAGCGGCAAGCATGCAGGCTGGCCCCTGATGCGTGCTTCAGAGCCAACGCTTATAGATGGAGCGACATTCGGGGAGCAAAGAACTCCAATGAACGGATGTCTACTTTAAAAGGATGTATTGCTTTATTCAATGCCTAGACACAGCAACAGTTCAACCGCTCGATAAAGACCGCAGTCAATAAAGGAAATAAAGAAATGTGTCTGTTTAATGTAAACTTGCATGGGAAACGTTTGCGAGCCACTGACTGACTGAATGCTGCTGGTGCCGCTGCTGCATGTCTGAAACTTGGTCTGACGTTACATGCATCACCAGGAATAAGGCCTTGCCTATAAGCATTCCCCAGCTGGCAAAAACGGAACATCCCTGCCTATTCCTCACCGTGGAAGGACAGAACCTACCTTTTTAAAAAAAAAAAAAAAAAATAGGCCACAGCGGCAGCCAACTGGATTTTGGTAGGCCGCTGTCTCCCCCTTGTGTGCTGCATTCAAAATGCACTCTGCTAAAAATAAAAAGGATCCAGTTCTGTGGCTTCTCGGAGGAGATAGGGGTTCCCCACCTCCCGTCTCCGAGCTGCAGCGAAGACTGACTAACATGGCTGCCAAGTCTGGTATTTATACTTCTAAATTGATGACATCACAATGCAGTGACATCAGCCTGCCAGACACCTGGCTCATTTGCATACAGTGTGTGTGTATGTATGTATGTATGAATGAATCTATCTATTTATTTATTAATTATGTAGATTATAGATATAGATTATATCTGAATTATAGATTTTGTGCATATAGATAAAAGATAGATTTTAGATGAGATATATATATATCTACATACATACACAAACACATATAGCTGTATTATGTATATATGTAGATTCTATAATGTATGTTGATTATATAATAGATCTATTGATTGATAGATAGATAGATAATCCATAGATCTATTATATAATTAATATAGATGATAGAATCTACATAGATATAAATAATCTAAAATCTATCATCTGGATATAATGTATGTCTATAATCTACACTATCTATCTATCGCTATACAAATAGCAAGATTTATTTCTCTATATAATCTATAGTTATGGATGGATGGATGGATGGATTTATTTATGTATGGCGGGAAAAAAAAAAAAAAAAGGCCTGCTGTACATTTAAACTTCTTCAGATGACCATGCTGATCTATTCTTATTCTTACTAGGGTCTACTAATGCCAGCCCAGGGGAAGCCAATAAAGCCCTATGGGGTCGAAGCCAATTTTCCTCATTTTTGGGAAAAAGTTTCCGTCCGTCCCCACTCGAAATGCGTCCACCAAAAGAGATCTCTCAAAACGACCGACGGACGCACCTTCAGAGGCAAACTAGTGCTTGCTTCTAGTGTCATCGCCTGCTTAACCATCCTGCGTAGGGAGTTGACGAGTCCTGCAGCCTCTGCAAGCCTAGGATGCGTGAGCACGGTGCAAGAGGAAGGACTGAGGAGGATGTGAGGGGGCGCGGTTGAGAAAGCGTTGGGTGGGGCTATGCAAAGGTCTTCCAGCTCCCTCAGTGCATTGTGGGTGCGCCCGGAGTGCTGCCTGAGCGTGTTGCATCTGATACGTCCCCTATCTGGGGATCATATATTAAAGGGAGCATAGGTGCAGCACGTTTCTGTAAAACTAATAGAGGGCGCTGCAATGTTACTGTAGAAACCAATGGACAGCATGGCAGGTAGCTATACATAGATTTTAATGACGACGACTGCCAAGGCTAAAGCCCGTGTATATTCCATAGACTATAGCTATCTCCAGGATAGCTGCATGCGCAGTCGCGCCATTGTCTCGCACGGCTGTTTTCATTCCGCGCTTCCTGAGAAGGCAATGTACGCATACGTCACTAGTGACGTATGCGTACATTGACCTGAAGGAAGCGGAAGGTAGCGCAATGTACGCTTTTTGACCGGATGGAGGAAAATCAGGTTGATGGAGGTCACGTGACCGAAGTGACAAGCGGCTCCAGGAGAAGATTTGGGATAAGAAGAAGAGGTAAGCAGGCTGCCTGGGGAGCAATAGGCAAGTATATATTTTTTTGTTTTTAATGACAGAACCCCTTTAAGGCTCTATTATGACACTTTTCGAACCGTGGTATGGTTACATGTGGGGAGTGTGGTGACAATACGGTTACACTAGGAAAGTGGGCTTACATGAGGGGAGCGTGGAGGCGGTGCGGCTACACAAGGGGACTGTGATGGAACCCCTAACAATAATCTGTGCCGTGTCATTTCCATAAATGTCATAGAAGGTAATGAAAATGAAGTGAACAGTTTAGCATACAGTAATTCCCCTTTCACATGGGCCAAAACTCTCACTATTCTCACTTACCCAAAGTAAGCTCTGGTAGACTACACATGTGATACTGGACAGTGCACCCATCCTCAGCCCTAGTTGGCCTGTGGTTCACATTCCTATGTGGGTCAGAAGCGGTGTTGTGTCTCCTTAAGGAGAGCACCCAAAAAGTATGTGGAGACACCCATGGGGTAAATGGGTCAGGGGATGGTATAGTCACTACCCAAGCACTGCACACAGAAGAGGGGTTTGAAAACCTAAAAAATGAGTAAGAAAACTTATAAGGTGATGCTAGCTCCTCTGGGATATCTATGCAAATAAGGATAAGAAAATACCTCTATAGCGCCATCTATTGGATGCAGCATTCCTTCAAATCCAAGTGATTTATCGCAAGCCTTAACAATGATTGGGAATATTAAACCAAGCCAGGAAGCCATGCACAGACAGACTGTTTCATGGTGATTGCCCCTCCTCAGTGTGCAGCAGGCTTCTGGCTTAGGGTGCATTCTCACACGAACGTATATCGGCTCGGTTTTCACGCCGAGCCGATATACGTCGTCCTCATCTGCAGGGGGGGGGGGGGAGGCTGGAAGAGCCAGGAGCGAGAACTGAGCTCCCACCTCCTCTCTGCCTCCTCTCCACCCCCTCTCCGCCCCTCTGCCATGCTGTCCATTGGTTTCTACAGTAACATAACAGCGCCCTCTATTGGTTTTACAGAAACGTGCTGCACCTCCTATTGGATTTACCCAAATTACAGCACCATAGAGATTAGCGGGTCACCTCCCAGTTCTCCATCTTTTTGCCCTAATTTTCTCTAGGGTGGTTTCAAACCGGCGGGAAAGTCGCGCCAATTTTACCCGATGCGTTGGTTATTGAAAAAAAAAAAAGCAGATTCCGCAGCCAATGCTGAGGTAAAATGAAAGCTGTGCTGTGATTGGTTGCTATTTTTTATACTGTTAAGGTAACATGAAAGCTGTGCTGTGATTGGTTGCTATATATTATACTGCTGAGGCAACATGAAAGCTGTGCTGTGATTGGTTGATACTTCTTATACTACTCAGGTTACATGAAAGCTGTGCTGCGATTGGTTGCTATATATTATACCGGGAAGATCCTAGCAATACTGAGAATAATGAAAATAAAACGCATCATAGGCTGAAGAAATTATACGCACGGCACGTCTTTTCTTCAGCCTTACATGACTATATATCTATATATGTATACATCCATATATTTGGGTAGAAATCCATAAAAATATATATCGATATATATGTATTTCTATATATTTATATAGATATTTATCTATACACAGAGACAGATAGATAGATAGATAGATAGATAGATAGATAGATAGATAGATAGATAGACTGTATGCAATAATAGATAGATAGATAGATAGACTGTATGCAATAACCCTGGATGTCTGACAGTTGAAGCTGACTGGTGATGTCATTAAGGCTCTATTATGACACGTACAGCTTGGAACCATAAATACTCATGCACGGCTGCCATTTACAGCCAGTCTCCATTGGAGATGGAAGTGGGCAGAAATGTACTGGCCTATCTTCCTATTCTGACTCAATAACATGGCTGTAAGCGTATCGGCTGAAGTAACTTCTCTTGTACTTATGAACCAGTACTCACAGAAGATATATGTTGTCAGACAGCATCCAACTCCACTGCAGAGGCATGCGAGAAGATTCCAGGGTTTATTCAGGTAGAAATCTTGTATAATGCACATTCAGCAGTAGGTAAAAAGAATGATGATTAGCCAAAGCACAGAGTAGAGACCTAGCACATAGGCCATAGACAGGAAACTCCCTAGCAGGAGGAAAAGGAGGAGTTATGCAATACAGGGGGTACAGAGAACCAGAAGGGACAAACTAAAGAAGGCAAACACTTGCAGATACAGTACAGGTTATACATGACAATGAATAGAGTCAGGTAGATGAGACATGACACTTCCCAAGACGCCACAGCAGCCGGACAAATTGTATGTTCGACAGAATGGCTGTTTTATTCAGCCCATAAAGGTGACTACCCACTACAGTTTTTTTTTTCACAGCGAAATTCGCAGCAGTTTTTTTTCTGCAGGGGTCTATGGGACTTGTAATGTTAAAATCGCAATCGCGCAAAATCGCGATTTTAACTGGAAGCAAAACAACAACACACACACCCTACGTCTGTATGCTCCACGTATTCGGGTCATGGGCGTATGTACAGTGGGTGCGGTCGCACCTGGGGCCCGGAGCCCTAGGGGGCCCATAAAGTCTCTCTTTCCCACATTGTAAACCAATGCTATCAATGAAGCTTTATAGTTGGGGGCCCAGTTCCAGACTTCGTACTGGGGCCCCACAGCTTCAAGTTACACCTCCGGATTAGGATAATGCTAGGCCATTCCAACCAGCCTGTGTGAGTGACCTACAGTCGCTGCTAGTTCAAAAGCGGCAAGCATGCAGGCTGGCCCCTGATGCGTGCTTCAGAGCCAACGCTTATAGATGGAGCGACATTCGGGGAGCAAAGAACTCCAATGAACGGATGTCTACTTTAAAAGGATGTATTGCTTTATTCAATGCCTAGACACAGCAACAGTTCAACCGCTCGATAAAGACCGCAGTCAATAAAGGAAATAAAGAAATGTGTCTGTTTAATGTAAACTTGCATGGGAAACGTTTGCGAGCCACTGACTGACTGAATGCTGCTGGTGCCGCTGCTGCATGTCTGAAACTTGGTCTGACGTTACATGCATCACCAGGAATAAGGCCTTGCCTATAAGCATTCCCCAGCTGGCAAAAACGGAACATCCCTGCCTATTCCTCACCGTGGAAGGACAGAACCTACCTTTTTAAAAAAAAAAAAAAAAAATAGGCCACAGCGGCAGCCAACTGGATTTTGGTAGGCCGCTGTCTCCCCCTTGTGTGCTGCATTCAAAATGCACTCTGCTAAAAATAAAAAGGATCCAGTTCTGTGGCTTCTCGGAGGAGATAGGGGTTCCCCACCTCCCGTCTCCGAGCTGCAGCGAAGACTGACTAACATGGCTGCCAAGTCTGGTATTTATACTTCTAAATTGATGACATCACAATGCAGTGACATCAGCCTGCCAGACACCTGGCTCATTTGCATACAGTGTGTGTGTATGTATGTATGTATGAATGAATCTATCTATTTATTTATTAATTATGTAGATTATAGATATAGATTATATCTGAATTATAGATTTTGTGCATATAGATAAAAGATAGATTTTAGATGAGATATATATATATCTACATACATACACAAACACATATAGCTGTATTATGTATATATGTAGATTCTATAATGTATGTTGATTATATAATAGATCTATTGATTGATAGATAGATAGATAATCCATAGATCTATTATATAATTAATATAGATGATAGAATCTACATAGATATAAATAATCTAAAATCTATCATCTGGATATAATGTATGTCTATAATCTACACTATCTATCTATCGCTATACAAATAGCAAGATTTATTTCTCTATATAATCTATAGTTATGGATGGATGGATGGATGGATTTATTTATGTATGGCGGGAAAAAAAAAAAAAAAAGGCCTGCTGTACATTTAAACTTCTTCAGATGACCATGCTGATCTATTCTTATTCTTACTAGGGTCTACTAATGCCAGCCCAGGGGAAGCCAATAAAGCCCTATGGGGTCGAAGCCAATTTTCCTCATTTTTGGGAAAAAGTTTCCGTCCGTCCCCACTCGAAATGCGTCCACCAAAAGAGATCTCTCAAAACGACCGACGGACGCACCTTCAGAGGCAAACTAGTGCTTGCTTCTAGTGTCATCGCCTGCTTAACCATCCTGCGTAGGGAGTTGACGAGTCCTGCAGCCTCTGCAAGCCTAGGATGCGTGAGCACGGTGCAAGAGGAAGGACTGAGGAGGATGTGAGGGGGCGCGGTTGAGAAAGCGTTGGGTGGGGCTATGCAAAGGTCTTCCAGCTCCCTCAGTGCATTGTGGGTGCGCCCGGAGTGCTGCCTGAGCGTGTTGCATCTGATACGTCCCCTATCTGGGGATCATATATTAAAGGGAGCATAGGTGCAGCACGTTTCTGTAAAACTAATAGAGGGCGCTGCAATGTTACTGTAGAAACCAATGGACAGCATGGCAGGTAGCTATACATAGATTTTAATGACGACGACTGCCAAGGCTAAAGCCCGTGTATATTCCATAGACTATAGCTATCTCCAGGATAGCTGCATGCGCAGTCGCGCCATTGTCTCGCACGGCTGTTTTCATTCCGCGCTTCCTGAGAAGGCAATGTACGCATACGTCACTAGTGACGTATGCGTACATTGACCTGAAGGAAGCGGAAGGTAGCGCAATGTACGCTTTTTGACCGGATGGAGGAAAATCAGGTTGATGGAGGTCACGTGACCGAAGTGACAAGCGGCTCCAGGAGAAGATTTGGGATAAGAAGAAGAGGTAAGCAGGCTGCCTGGGGAGCAATAGGCAAGTATATATTTTTTTGTTTTTAATGACAGAACCCCTTTAAGGCTCTATTATGACACTTTTCGAACCGTGGTATGGTTACATGTGGGGAGTGTGGTGACAATACGGTTACACTAGGAAAGTGGGCTTACATGAGGGGAGCGTGGAGGCGGTGCGGCTACACAAGGGGACTGTGATGGAACCCCTAACAATAATCTGTGCCGTGTCATTTCCATAAATGTCATAGAAGGTAATGAAAATGAAGTGAACAGTTTAGCATACAGTAATTCCCCTTTCACATGGGCCAAAACTCTCACTATTCTCACTTACCCAAAGTAAGCTCTGGTAGACTACACATGTGATACTGGACAGTGCACCCATCCTCAGCCCTAGTTGGCCTGTGGTTCACATTCCTATGTGGGTCAGAAGCGGTGTTGTGTCTCCTTAAGGAGAGCACCCAAAAAGTATGTGGAGACACCCATGGGGTAAATGGGTCAGGGGATGGTATAGTCACTACCCAAGCACTGCACACAGAAGAGGGGTTTGAAAACCTAAAAAATGAGTAAGAAAACTTATAAGGTGATGCTAGCTCCTCTGGGATATCTATGCAAATAAGGATAAGAAAATACCTCTATAGCGCCATCTATTGGATGCAGCATTCCTTCAAATCCAAGTGATTTATCGCAAGCCTTAACAATGATTGGGAATATTAAACCAAGCCAGGAAGCCATGCACAGACAGACTGTTTCATGGTGATTGCCCCTCCTCAGTGTGCAGCAGGCTTCTGGCTTAGGGTGCATTCTCACACGAACGTATATCGGCTCGGTTTTCACGCCGAGCCGATATACGTCGTCCTCATCTGCAGGGGGGGGGGGGGGAGGCTGGAAGAGCCAGGAGCGAGAACTGAGCTCCCACCTCCTCTCTGCCTCCTCTCCACCCCCTCTCCGCCCCTCTGCCATGCTGTCCATTGGTTTCTACAGTAACATAACAGCGCCCTCTATTGGTTTTACAGAAACGTGCTGCACCTCCTATTGGATTTACCCAAATTACAGCACCATAGAGATTAGCGGGTCACCTCCCAGTTCTCCATCTTTTTGCCCTAATTTTCTCTAGGGTGGTTTCAAACCGGCGGGAAAGTCGCGCCAATTTTACCCGATGCGTTGGTTATTGAAAAAAAAAAAAGCAGATTCCGCAGCCAATGCTGAGGTAAAATGAAAGCTGTGCTGTGATTGGTTGCTATTTTTTATACTGTTAAGGTAACATGAAAGCTGTGCTGTGATTGGTTGCTATATATTATACTGCTGAGGCAACATGAAAGCTGTGCTGTGATTGGTTGATACTTCTTATACTACTCAGGTTACATGAAAGCTGTGCTGCGATTGGTTGCTATATATTATACCGGGAAGATCCTAGCAATACTGAGAATAATGAAAATAAAACGCATCATAGGCTGAAGAAATTATACGCACGGCACGTCTTTTCTTCAGCCTTACATGACTATATATCTATATATGTATACATCCATATATTTGGGTAGAAATCCATAAAAATATATATCGATATATATGTATTTCTATATATTTATATAGATATTTATCTATACACAGAGACAGATAGATAGATAGATAGATAGATAGATAGATAGATAGATAGATAGATAGACTGTATGCAATAACCCTGGATGTCTGACAGTTCAAGCTGACTGGTGATGTCATTAAGGCTCTATTATGACACGTACAGCTTGGAACCATAAATACTCATGCACGGCTGCCATTTACAGCCAGTCTCCATTGGAGATGGAAGTGGGCAGAAATGTACTGGCCTATCTTCCTATTCTGACTCAATAACATGGCTGTAAGCGTATCGGCTGAAGTAACTTCTCTTGTACTTATGAACCAGTACTCACAGAAGATATATGTTGTCAGACAGCATCCAACTCCACTGCAGAGGCATGCGAGAAGATTCCAGGGTTTATTCAGGTAGAAATCTTGTATAATGCACATTCAGCAGTAGGTAAAAAGAATGATGATTAGCCAAAGCACAGAGTAGAGACCTAGCACATAGGCCATAGACAGGAAACTCCCTAGCAGGAGGAAAAGGAGGAGTTATGCAATACAGGGGGTACAGAGAACCAGAAGGGACAAACTAAAGAAGGCAAACACTTGCAGATACAGTACAGGTTATACATGACAATGAATAGAGTCAGGTAGATGAGACATGACACTTCCCAAGACGCCACAGCAGCCGGACAAATTGTATGTTCGACAGAATGGCTGTTTTATTCAGCCCATAAAGGTGACTACCCACTACAGTTTTTTTTTTCACAGCGAAATTCGCAGCAGTTTTTTTTCTGCAGGGGTCTATGGGACTTGTAATGTTAAAATCGCAATCGCGCAAAATCGCGATTTTAACTGGAAGCAAAACAACAACACACACACCCTACGTCTGTATGCTCCACGTATTCGGGTCATGGGCGTATGTACAGTGGGTGCGGTCGCACCTGGGGCCCGGAGCCCTAGGGGGCCCATAAAGTCTCTCTTTCCCACATTGTAAACCAATGCTATCAATGAAGCTTTATAGTTGGGGGCCCAGTTCCAGACTTCGTACTGGGGCCCCACAGCTTCAAGTTACACCTCCGGATTAGGATAATGCTAGGCCATTCCAACCAGCCTGTGTGAGTGACCTACAGTCGCTGCTAGTTCAAAAGCGGCAAGCATGCAGGCTGGCCCCTGATGCGTGCTTCAGAGCCAACGCTTATAGATGGAGCGACATTCGGGGAGCAAAGAACTCCAATGAACGGATGTCTACTTTAAAAGGATGTATTGCTTTATTCAATGCCTAGACACAGCAACAGTTCAACCGCTCGATAAAGACCGCAGTCAATAAAGGAAATAAAGAAATGTGTCTGTTTAATGTAAACTTGCATGGGAAACGTTTGCGAGCCACTGACTGACTGAATGCTGCTGGTGCCGCTGCTGCATGTCTGAAACTTGGTCTGACGTTACATGCATCACCAGGAATAAGGCCTTGCCTATAAGCATTCCCCAGCTGGCAAAAACGGAACATCCCTGCCTATTCCTCACCGTGGAAGGACAGAACCTACCTTTTTAAAAAAAAAAAAAAAAAATAGGCCACAGCGGCAGCCAACTGGATTTTGGTAGGCCGCTGTCTCCCCCTTGTGTGCTGCATTCAAAATGCACTCTGCTAAAAATAAAAAGGATCCAGTTCTGTGGCTTCTCGGAGGAGATAGGGGTTCCCCACCTCCCGTCTCCGAGCTGCAGCGAAGACTGACTAACATGGCTGCCAAGTCTGGTATTTATACTTCTAAATTGATGACATCACAATGCAGTGACATCAGCCTGCCAGACACCTGGCTCATTTGCATACAGTGTGTGTGTATGTATGTATGTATGAATGAATCTATCTATTTATTTATTAATTATGTAGATTATAGATATAGATTATATCTGAATTATAGATTTTGTGCATATAGATAAAAGATAGATTTTAGATGAGATATATATATATCTACATACATACACAAACACATATAGCTGTATTATGTATATATGTAGATTCTATAATGTATGTTGATTATATAATAGATCTATTGATTGATAGATAGATAGATAATCCATAGATCTATTATATAATTAATATAGATGATAGAATCTACATAGATATAAATAATCTAAAATCTATCATCTGGATATAATGTATGTCTATAATCTACACTATCTATCTATCGCTATACAAATAGCAAGATTTATTTCTCTATATAATCTATAGTTATGGATGGATGGATGGATGGATTTATTTATGTATGGCGGGAAAAAAAAAAAAAAAAGGCCTGCTGTACATTTAAACTTCTTCAGATGACCATGCTGATCTATTCTTATTCTTACTAGGGTCTACTAATGCCAGCCCAGGGGAAGCCAATAAAGCCCTATGGGGTCGAAGCCAATTTTCCTCATTTTTGGGAAAAAGTTTCCGTCCGTCCCCACTCGAAATGCGTCCACCAAAAGAGATCTCTCAAAACGACCGACGGACGCACCTTCAGAGGCAAACTAGTGCTTGCTTCTAGTGTCATCGCCTGCTTAACCATCCTGCGTAGGGAGTTGACGAGTCCTGCAGCCTCTGCAAGCCTAGGATGCGTGAGCACGGTGCAAGAGGAAGGACTGAGGAGGATGTGAGGGGGCGCGGTTGAGAAAGCGTTGGGTGGGGCTATGCAAAGGTCTTCCAGCTCCCTCAGTGCATTGTGGGTGCGCCCGGAGTGCTGCCTGAGCGTGTTGCATCTGATACGTCCCCTATCTGGGGATCATATATTAAAGGGAGCATAGGTGCAGCACGTTTCTGTAAAACTAATAGAGGGCGCTGCAATGTTACTGTAGAAACCAATGGACAGCATGGCAGGTAGCTATACATAGATTTTAATGACGACGACTGCCAAGGCTAAAGCCCGTGTATATTCCATAGACTATAGCTATCTCCAGGATAGCTGCATGCGCAGTCGCGCCATTGTCTCGCACGGCTGTTTTCATTCCGCGCTTCCTGAGAAGGCAATGTACGCATACGTCACTAGTGACGTATGCGTACATTGACCTGAAGGAAGCGGAAGGTAGCGCAATGTACGCTTTTTGACCGGATGGAGGAAAATCAGGTTGATGGAGGTCACGTGACCGAAGTGACAAGCGGCTCCAGGAGAAGATTTGGGATAAGAAGAAGAGGTAAGCAGGCTGCCTGGGGAGCAATAGGCAAGTATATATTTTTTTGTTTTTAATGACAGAACCCCTTTAAGGCTCTATTATGACACTTTTCGAACCGTGGTATGGTTACATGTGGGGAGTGTGGTGACAATACGGTTACACTAGGAAAGTGGGCTTACATGAGGGGAGCGTGGAGGCGGTGCGGCTACACAAGGGGACTGTGATGGAACCCCTAACAATAATCTGTGCCGTGTCATTTCCATAAATGTCATAGAAGGTAATGAAAATGAAGTGAACAGTTTAGCATACAGTAATTCCCCTTTCACATGGGCCAAAACTCTCACTATTCTCACTTACCCAAAGTAAGCTCTGGTAGACTACACATGTGATACTGGACAGTGCACCCATCCTCAGCCCTAGTTGGCCTGTGGTTCACATTCCTATGTGGGTCAGAAGCGGTGTTGTGTCTCCTTAAGGAGAGCACCCAAAAAGTATGTGGAGACACCCATGGGGTAAATGGGTCAGGGGATGGTATAGTCACTACCCAAGCACTGCACACAGAAGAGGGGTTTGAAAACCTAAAAAATGAGTAAGAAAACTTATAAGGTGATGCTAGCTCCTCTGGGATATCTATGCAAATAAGGATAAGAAAATACCTCTATAGCGCCATCTATTGGATGCAGCATTCCTTCAAATCCAAGTGATTTATCGCAAGCCTTAACAATGATTGGGAATATTAAACCAAGCCAGGAAGCCATGCACAGACAGACTGTTTCATGGTGATTGCCCCTCCTCAGTGTGCAGCAGGCTTCTGGCTTAGGGTGCATTCTCACACGAACGTATATCGGCTCGGTTTTCACGCCGAGCCGATATACGTCGTCCTCATCTGCAGGGGGGGGGGGGGAGGCTGGAAGAGCCAGGAGCGAGAACTGAGCTCCCACCTCCTCTCTGCCTCCTCTCCACCCCCTCTCCGCCCCTCTGCCATGCTGTCCATTGGTTTCTACAGTAACATAACAGCGCCCTCTATTGGTTTTACAGAAACGTGCTGCACCTCCTATTGGATTTACCCAAATTACAGCACCATAGAGATTAGCGGGTCACCTCCCAGTTCTCCATCTTTTTGCCCTAATTTTCTCTAGGGTGGTTTCAAACCGGCGGGAAAGTCGCGCCAATTTTACCCGATGCGTTGGTTATTGAAAAAAAAAAAAGCAGATTCCGCAGCCAATGCTGAGGTAAAATGAAAGCTGTGCTGTGATTGGTTGCTATTTTTTATACTGTTAAGGTAACATGAAAGCTGTGCTGTGATTGGTTGCTATATATTATACTGCTGAGGCAACATGAAAGCTGTGCTGTGATTGGTTGATACTTCTTATACTACTCAGGTTACATGAAAGCTGTGCTGCGATTGGTTGCTATATATTATACCGGGAAGATCCTAGCAATACTGAGAATAATGAAAATAAAACGCATCATAGGCTGAAGAAATTATACGCACGGCACGTCTTTTCTTCAGCCTTACATGACTATATATCTATATATGTATACATCCATATATTTGGGTAGAAATCCATAAAAATATATATCGATATATATGTATTTCTATATATTTATATAGATATTTATCTATACACAGAGACAGATAGATAGATAGATAGATAGATAGATAGATAGATAGATAGATAGATAGACTGTATGCAATAACCCTGGATGTCTGACAGTTCAAGCTGACTGGTGATGTCATTAAGGCTCTATTATGACACGTACAGCTTGGAACCATAAATACTCATGCACGGCTGCCATTTACAGCCAGTCTCCATTGGAGATGGAAGTGGGCAGAAATGTACTGGCCTATCTTCCTATTCTGACTCAATAACATGGCTGTAAGCGTATCGGCTGAAGTAACTTCTCTTGTACTTATGAACCAGTACTCACAGAAGATATATGTTGTCAGACAGCATCCAACTCCACTGCAGAGGCATGCGAGAAGATTCCAGGGTTTATTCAGGTAGAAATCTTGTATAATGCACATTCAGCAGTAGGTAAAAAGAATGATGATTAGCCAAAGCACAGAGTAGAGACCTAGCACATAGGCCATAGACAGGAAACTCCCTAGCAGGAGGAAAAGGAGGAGTTATGCAATACAGGGGGTACAGAGAACCAGAAGGGACAAACTAAAGAAGGCAAACACTTGCAGATACAGTACAGGTTATACATGACAATGAATAGAGTCAGGTAGATGAGACATGACACTTCCCAAGACGCCACAGCAGCCGGACAAATTGTATGTTCGACAGAATGGCTGTTTTATTCAGCCCATAAAGGTGACTACCCACTACAGTTTTTTTTTTCACAGCGAAATTCGCAGCAGTTTTTTTTCTGCAGGGGTCTATGGGACTTGTAATGTTAAAATCGCAATCGCGCAAAATCGCGATTTTAACTGGAAGCAAAACAACAACACACACACCCTACGTCTGTATGCTCCACGTATTCGGGTCATGGGCGTATGTACAGTGGGTGCGGTCGCACCTGGGGCCCGGAGCCCTAGGGGGCCCATAAAGTCTCTCTTTCCCACATTGTAAACCAATGCTATCAATGAAGCTTTATAGTTGGGGGCCCAGTTCCAGACTTCGTACTGGGGCCCCACAGCTTCAAGTTACACCTCCGGATTAGGATAATGCTAGGCCATTCCAACCAGCCTGTGTGAGTGACCTACAGTCGCTGCTAGTTCAAAAGCGGCAAGCATGCAGGCTGGCCCCTGATGCGTGCTTCAGAGCCAACGCTTATAGATGGAGCGACATTCGGGGAGCAAAGAACTCCAATGAACGGATGTCTACTTTAAAAGGATGTATTGCTTTATTCAATGCCTAGACACAGCAACAGTTCAACCGCTCGATAAAGACCGCAGTCAATAAAGGAAATAAAGAAATGTGTCTGTTTAATGTAAACTTGCATGGGAAACGTTTGCGAGCCACTGACTGACTGAATGCTGCTGGTGCCGCTGCTGCATGTCTGAAACTTGGTCTGACGTTACATGCATCACCAGGAATAAGGCCTTGCCTATAAGCATTCCCCAGCTGGCAAAAACGGAACATCCCTGCCTATTCCTCACCGTGGAAGGACAGAACCTACCTTTTTAAAAAAAAAAAAAAAAAATAGGCCACAGCGGCAGCCAACTGGATTTTGGTAGGCCGCTGTCTCCCCCTTGTGTGCTGCATTCAAAATGCACTCTGCTAAAAATAAAAAGGATCCAGTTCTGTGGCTTCTCGGAGGAGATAGGGGTTCCCCACCTCCCGTCTCCGAGCTGCAGCGAAGACTGACTAACATGGCTGCCAAGTCTGGTATTTATACTTCTAAATTGATGACATCACAATGCAGTGACATCAGCCTGCCAGACACCTGGCTCATTTGCATACAGTGTGTGTGTATGTATGTATGTATGAATGAATCTATCTATTTATTTATTAATTATGTAGATTATAGATATAGATTATATCTGAATTATAGATTTTGTGCATATAGATAAAAGATAGATTTTAGATGAGATATATATATATCTACATACATACACAAACACATATAGCTGTATTATGTATATATGTAGATTCTATAATGTATGTTGATTATATAATAGATCTATTGATTGATAGATAGATAGATAATCCATAGATCTATTATATAATTAATATAGATGATAGAATCTACATAGATATAAATAATCTAAAATCTATCATCTGGATATAATGTATGTCTATAATCTACACTATCTATCTATCGCTATACAAATAGCAAGATTTATTTCTCTATATAATCTATAGTTATGGATGGATGGATGGATGGATTTATTTATGTATGGCGGGAAAAAAAAAAAAAAAAGGCCTGCTGTACATTTAAACTTCTTCAGATGACCATGCTGATCTATTCTTATTCTTACTAGGGTCTACTAATGCCAGCCCAGGGGAAGCCAATAAAGCCCTATGGGGTCGAAGCCAATTTTCCTCATTTTTGGGAAAAAGTTTCCGTCCGTCCCCACTCGAAATGCGTCCACCAAAAGAGATCTCTCAAAACGACCGACGGACGCACCTTCAGAGGCAAACTAGTGCTTGCTTCTAGTGTCATCGCCTGCTTAACCATCCTGCGTAGGGAGTTGACGAGTCCTGCAGCCTCTGCAAGCCTAGGATGCGTGAGCACGGTGCAAGAGGAAGGACTGAGGAGGATGTGAGGGGGCGCGGTTGAGAAAGCGTTGGGTGGGGCTATGCAAAGGTCTTCCAGCTCCCTCAGTGCATTGTGGGTGCGCCCGGAGTGCTGCCTGAGCGTGTTGCATCTGATACGTCCCCTATCTGGGGATCATATATTAAAGGGAGCATAGGTGCAGCACGTTTCTGTAAAACTAATAGAGGGCGCTGCAATGTTACTGTAGAAACCAATGGACAGCATGGCAGGTAGCTATACATAGATTTTAATGACGACGACTGCCAAGGCTAAAGCCCGTGTATATTCCATAGACTATAGCTATCTCCAGGATAGCTGCATGCGCAGTCGCGCCATTGTCTCGCACGGCTGTTTTCATTCCGCGCTTCCTGAGAAGGCAATGTACGCATACGTCACTAGTGACGTATGCGTACATTGACCTGAAGGAAGCGGAAGGTAGCGCAATGTACGCTTTTTGACCGGATGGAGGAAAATCAGGTTGATGGAGGTCACGTGACCGAAGTGACAAGCGGCTCCAGGAGAAGATTTGGGATAAGAAGAAGAGGTAAGCAGGCTGCCTGGGGAGCAATAGGCAAGTATATATTTTTTTGTTTTTAATGACAGAACCCCTTTAAGGCTCTATTATGACACTTTTCGAACCGTGGTATGGTTACATGTGGGGAGTGTGGTGACAATACGGTTACACTAGGAAAGTGGGCTTACATGAGGGGAGCGTGGAGGCGGTGCGGCTACACAAGGGGACTGTGATGGAACCCCTAACAATAATCTGTGCCGTGTCATTTCCATAAATGTCATAGAAGGTAATGAAAATGAAGTGAACAGTTTAGCATACAGTAATTCCCCTTTCACATGGGCCAAAACTCTCACTATTCTCACTTACCCAAAGTAAGCTCTGGTAGACTACACATGTGATACTGGACAGTGCACCCATCCTCAGCCCTAGTTGGCCTGTGGTTCACATTCCTATGTGGGTCAGAAGCGGTGTTGTGTCTCCTTAAGGAGAGCACCCAAAAAGTATGTGGAGACACCCATGGGGTAAATGGGTCAGGGGATGGTATAGTCACTACCCAAGCACTGCACACAGAAGAGGGGTTTGAAAACCTAAAAAATGAGTAAGAAAACTTATAAGGTGATGCTAGCTCCTCTGGGATATCTATGCAAATAAGGATAAGAAAATACCTCTATAGCGCCATCTATTGGATGCAGCATTCCTTCAAATCCAAGTGATTTATCGCAAGCCTTAACAATGATTGGGAATATTAAACCAAGCCAGGAAGCCATGCACAGACAGACTGTTTCATGGTGATTGCCCCTCCTCAGTGTGCAGCAGGCTTCTGGCTTAGGGTGCATTCTCACACGAACGTATATCGGCTCGGTTTTCACGCCGAGCCGATATACGTCGTCCTCATCTGCAGGGGGGGGGGGGGAGGCTGGAAGAGCCAGGAGCGAGAACTGAGCTCCCACCTCCTCTCTGCCTCCTCTCCACCCCCTCTCCGCCCCTCTGCCATGCTGTCCATTGGTTTCTACAGTAACATAACAGCGCCCTCTATTGGTTTTACAGAAACGTGCTGCACCTCCTATTGGATTTACCCAAATTACAGCACCATAGAGATTAGCGGGTCACCTCCCAGTTCTCCATCTTTTTGCCCTAATTTTCTCTAGGGTGGTTTCAAACCGGCGGGAAAGTCGCGCCAATTTTACCCGATGCGTTGGTTATTGAAAAAAAAAAAAGCAGATTCCGCAGCCAATGCTGAGGTAAAATGAAAGCTGTGCTGTGATTGGTTGCTATTTTTTATACTGTTAAGGTAACATGAAAGCTGTGCTGTGATTGGTTGCTATATATTATACTGCTGAGGCAACATGAAAGCTGTGCTGTGATTGGTTGATACTTCTTATACTACTCAGGTTACATGAAAGCTGTGCTGCGATTGGTTGCTATATATTATACCGGGAAGATCCTAGCAATACTGAGAATAATGAAAATAAAACGCATCATAGGCTGAAGAAATTATACGCACGGCACGTCTTTTCTTCAGCCTTACATGACTATATATCTATATATGTATACATCCATATATTTGGGTAGAAATCCATAAAAATATATATCGATATATATGTATTTCTATATATTTATATAGATATTTATCTATACACAGAGACAGATAGATAGATAGATAGATAGATAGATAGATAGATAGATAGATAGATAGACTGTATGCAATAACCCTGGATGTCTGACAGTTCAAGCTGACTGGTGATGTCATTAAGGCTCTATTATGACACGTACAGCTTGGAACCATAAATACTCATGCACGGCTGCCATTTACAGCCAGTCTCCATTGGAGATGGAAGTGGGCAGAAATGTACTGGCCTATCTTCCTATTCTGACTCAATAACATGGCTGTAAGCGTATCGGCTGAAGTAACTTCTCTTGTACTTATGAACCAGTACTCACAGAAGATATATGTTGTCAGACAGCATCCAACTCCACTGCAGAGGCATGCGAGAAGATTCCAGGGTTTATTCAGGTAGAAATCTTGTATAATGCACATTCAGCAGTAGGTAAAAAGAATGATGATTAGCCAAAGCACAGAGTAGAGACCTAGCACATAGGCCATAGACAGGAAACTCCCTAGCAGGAGGAAAAGGAGGAGTTATGCAATACAGGGGGTACAGAGAACCAGAAGGGACAAACTAAAGAAGGCAAACACTTGCAGATACAGTACAGGTTATACATGACAATGAATAGAGTCAGGTAGATGAGACATGACACTTCCCAAGACGCCACAGCAGCCGGACAAATTGTATGTTCGACAGAATGGCTGTTTTATTCAGCCCATAAAGGTGACTACCCACTACAGTTTTTTTTTTCACAGCGAAATTCGCAGCAGTTTTTTTTCTGCAGGGGTCTATGGGACTTGTAATGTTAAAATCGCAATCGCGCAAAATCGCGATTTTAACTGGAAGCAAAACAACAACACACACACCCTACGTCTGTATGCTCCACGTATTCGGGTCATGGGCGTATGTACAGTGGGTGCGGTCGCACCTGGGGCCCGGAGCCCTAGGGGGCCCATAAAGTCTCTCTTTCCCACATTGTAAACCAATGCTATCAATGAAGCTTTATAGTTGGGGGCCCAGTTCCAGACTTCGTACTGGGGCCCCACAGCTTCAAGTTACACCTCCGGATTAGGATAATGCTAGGCCATTCCAACCAGCCTGTGTGAGTGACCTACAGTCGCTGCTAGTTCAAAAGCGGCAAGCATGCAGGCTGGCCCCTGATGCGTGCTTCAGAGCCAACGCTTATAGATGGAGCGACATTCGGGGAGCAAAGAACTCCAATGAACGGATGTCTACTTTAAAAGGATGTATTGCTTTATTCAATGCCTAGACACAGCAACAGTTCAACCGCTCGATAAAGACCGCAGTCAATAAAGGAAATAAAGAAATGTGTCTGTTTAATGTAAACTTGCATGGGAAACGTTTGCGAGCCACTGACTGACTGAATGCTGCTGGTGCCGCTGCTGCATGTCTGAAACTTGGTCTGACGTTACATGCATCACCAGGAATAAGGCCTTGCCTATAAGCATTCCCCAGCTGGCAAAAACGGAACATCCCTGCCTATTCCTCACCGTGGAAGGACAGAACCTACCTTTTTAAAAAAAAAAAAAAAAAATAGGCCACAGCGGCAGCCAACTGGATTTTGGTAGGCCGCTGTCTCCCCCTTGTGTGCTGCATTCAAAATGCACTCTGCTAAAAATAAAAAGGATCCAGTTCTGTGGCTTCTCGGAGGAGATAGGGGTTCCCCACCTCCCGTCTCCGAGCTGCAGCGAAGACTGACTAACATGGCTGCCAAGTCTGGTATTTATACTTCTAAATTGATGACATCACAATGCAGTGACATCAGCCTGCCAGACACCTGGCTCATTTGCATACAGTGTGTGTGTATGTATGTATGTATGAATGAATCTATCTATTTATTTATTAATTATGTAGATTATAGATATAGATTATATCTGAATTATAGATTTTGTGCATATAGATAAAAGATAGATTTTAGATGAGATATATATATATCTACATACATACACAAACACATATAGCTGTATTATGTATATATGTAGATTCTATAATGTATGTTGATTATATAATAGATCTATTGATTGATAGATAGATAGATAATCCATAGATCTATTATATAATTAATATAGATGATAGAATCTACATAGATATAAATAATCTAAAATCTATCATCTGGATATAATGTATGTCTATAATCTACACTATCTATCTATCGCTATACAAATAGCAAGATTTATTTCTCTATATAATCTATAGTTATGGATGGATGGATGGATGGATTTATTTATGTATGGCGGGAAAAAAAAAAAAAAAAGGCCTGCTGTACATTTAAACTTCTTCAGATGACCATGCTGATCTATTCTTATTCTTACTAGGGTCTACTAATGCCAGCCCAGGGGAAGCCAATAAAGCCCTATGGGGTCGAAGCCAATTTTCCTCATTTTTGGGAAAAAGTTTCCGTCCGTCCCCACTCGAAATGCGTCCACCAAAAGAGATCTCTCAAAACGACCGACGGACGCACCTTCAGAGGCAAACTAGTGCTTGCTTCTAGTGTCATCGCCTGCTTAACCATCCTGCGTAGGGAGTTGACGAGTCCTGCAGCCTCTGCAAGCCTAGGATGCGTGAGCACGGTGCAAGAGGAAGGACTGAGGAGGATGTGAGGGGGCGCGGTTGAGAAAGCGTTGGGTGGGGCTATGCAAAGGTCTTCCAGCTCCCTCAGTGCATTGTGGGTGCGCCCGGAGTGCTGCCTGAGCGTGTTGCATCTGATACGTCCCCTATCTGGGGATCATATATTAAAGGGAGCATAGGTGCAGCACGTTTCTGTAAAACTAATAGAGGGCGCTGCAATGTTACTGTAGAAACCAATGGACAGCATGGCAGGTAGCTATACATAGATTTTAATGACGACGACTGCCAAGGCTAAAGCCCGTGTATATTCCATAGACTATAGCTATCTCCAGGATAGCTGCATGCGCAGTCGCGCCATTGTCTCGCACGGCTGTTTTCATTCCGCGCTTCCTGAGAAGGCAATGTACGCATACGTCACTAGTGACGTATGCGTACATTGACCTGAAGGAAGCGGAAGGTAGCGCAATGTACGCTTTTTGACCGGATGGAGGAAAATCAGGTTGATGGAGGTCACGTGACCGAAGTGACAAGCGGCTCCAGGAGAAGATTTGGGATAAGAAGAAGAGGTAAGCAGGCTGCCTGGGGAGCAATAGGCAAGTATATATTTTTTTGTTTTTAATGACAGAACCCCTTTAAGGCTCTATTATGACACTTTTCGAACCGTGGTATGGTTACATGTGGGGAGTGTGGTGACAATACGGTTACACTAGGAAAGTGGGCTTACATGAGGGGAGCGTGGAGGCGGTGCGGCTACACAAGGGGACTGTGATGGAACCCCTAACAATAATCTGTGCCGTGTCATTTCCATAAATGTCATAGAAGGTAATGAAAATGAAGTGAACAGTTTAGCATACAGTAATTCCCCTTTCACATGGGCCAAAACTCTCACTATTCTCACTTACCCAAAGTAAGCTCTGGTAGACTACACATGTGATACTGGACAGTGCACCCATCCTCAGCCCTAGTTGGCCTGTGGTTCACATTCCTATGTGGGTCAGAAGCGGTGTTGTGTCTCCTTAAGGAGAGCACCCAAAAAGTATGTGGAGACACCCATGGGGTAAATGGGTCAGGGGATGGTATAGTCACTACCCAAGCACTGCACACAGAAGAGGGGTTTGAAAACCTAAAAAATGAGTAAGAAAACTTATAAGGTGATGCTAGCTCCTCTGGGATATCTATGCAAATAAGGATAAGAAAATACCTCTATAGCGCCATCTATTGGATGCAGCATTCCTTCAAATCCAAGTGATTTATCGCAAGCCTTAACAATGATTGGGAATATTAAACCAAGCCAGGAAGCCATGCACAGACAGACTGTTTCATGGTGATTGCCCCTCCTCAGTGTGCAGCAGGCTTCTGGCTTAGGGTGCATTCTCACACGAACGTATATCGGCTCGGTTTTCACGCCGAGCCGATATACGTCGTCCTCATCTGCAGGGGGGGGGGGGGAGGCTGGAAGAGCCAGGAGCGAGAACTGAGCTCCCACCTCCTCTCTGCCTCCTCTCCACCCCCTCTCCGCCCCTCTGCCATGCTGTCCATTGGTTTCTACAGTAACATAACAGCGCCCTCTATTGGTTTTACAGAAACGTGCTGCACCTCCTATTGGATTTACCCAAATTACAGCACCATAGAGATTAGCGGGTCACCTCCCAGTTCTCCATCTTTTTGCCCTAATTTTCTCTAGGGTGGTTTCAAACCGGCGGGAAAGTCGCGCCAATTTTACCCGATGCGTTGGTTATTGAAAAAAAAAAAAGCAGATTCCGCAGCCAATGCTGAGGTAAAATGAAAGCTGTGCTGTGATTGGTTGCTATTTTTTATACTGTTAAGGTAACATGAAAGCTGTGCTGTGATTGGTTGCTATATATTATACTGCTGAGGCAACATGAAAGCTGTGCTGTGATTGGTTGATACTTCTTATACTACTCAGGTTACATGAAAGCTGTGCTGCGATTGGTTGCTATATATTATCCGGGAAGATCCTAGCAATACTGAGAATAATGAAAATAAAACGCATCATAGGCTGAAGAAATTATACGCACGGCACGTCTTTTCTTCAGCCTTACATGACTATATATCTATATATGTATACATCCATATATTTGGGTAGAAATCCATAAAAATATATATCGATATATATGTATTTCTATATATTTATATAGATATTTATCTATACACAGAGACAGATAGATAGATAGATAGATAGATAGATAGATAGATAGATAGATAGACTGTATGCAATAACCCTGGATGTCTGACAGTTCAAGCTGACTGGTGATGTCATTAAGGCTCTATTATGACACGTACAGCTTGGAACCATAAATACTCATGCACGGCTGCCATTTACAGCCAGTCTCCATTGGAGATGGAAGTGGGCAGAAATGTACTGGCCTATCTTCCTATTCTGACTCAATAACATGGCTGTAAGCGTATCGGCTGAAGTAACTTCTCTTGTACTTATGAACCAGTACTCACAGAAGATATATGTTGTCAGACAGCATCCAACTCGACTGCAGAGGCATGCGAGAAGATTCCAGGGTTTATTCAGGTAGAAATCTTGTATAATGCACATTCAGCAGTAGGTAAAAAGAATGATGATTAGCCAAAGCACAGAGTAGAGACCTAGCACATAGGCCATAGACAGGAAACTCCCTAGCAGGAGGAAAAGGAGGAGTTATGCAATACAGGGGGTACAGAGAACCAGAAGGGACAAACTAAAGAAGGCAAACACTTGCAGATACAGTACAGGTTATACATGACAATGAATAGAGTCAGGTAGATGAGACATGACACTTCCCAAGACGCCACAGCAGCCGGACAAATTGTATGTTCGACAGAATGGCTGTTTTATTCAGCCCATAAAGGTGACTACCCACTACAGTTTTTTTTTTCACAGCGAAATTCGCAGCAGTTTTTTTTCTGCAGGGGTCTATGGGACTTGTAATGTTAAAATCGCAATCGCGCAAAATCGCGATTTTAACTGGAAGCAAAACAACAACACACACACCCTACGTCTGTATGCTCCACGTATTCGGGTCATGGGCGTATGTACAGTGGGTGCGGTCGCACCTGGGGCCCGGAGCCCTAGGGGGCCCATAAAGTCTCTCTTTCCCACATTGTAAACCAATGCTATCAATGAAGCTTTATAGTTGGGGGCCCAGTTCCAGACTTCGTACTGGGGCCCCACAGCTTCAAGTTACACCTCCGGATTAGGATAATGCTAGGCCATTCCAACCAGCCTGTGTGAGTGACCTACAGTCGCTGCTAGTTCAAAAGCGGCAAGCATGCAGGCTGGCCCCTGATGCGTGCTTCAGAGCCAACGCTTATAGATGGAGCGACATTCGGGGAGCAAAGAACTCCAATGAACGGATGTCTACTTTAAAAGGATGTATTGCTTTATTCAATGCCTAGACACAGCAACAGTTCAACCGCTCGATAAAGACCGCAGTCAATAAAGGAAATAAAGAAATGTGTCTGTTTAATGTAAACTTGCATGGGAAACGTTTGCGAGCCACTGACTGACTGAATGCTGCTGGTGCCGCTGCTGCATGTCTGAAACTTGGTCTGACGTTACATGCATCACCAGGAATAAGGCCTTGCCTATAAGCATTCCCCAGCTGGCAAAAACGGAACATCCCTGCCTATTCCTCACCGTGGAAGGACAGAACCTACCTTTTTAAAAAAAAAAAAAAAAAATAGGCCACAGCGGCAGCCAACTGGATTTTGGTAGGCCGCTGTCTCCCCCTTGTGTGCTGCATTCAAAATGCACTCTGCTAAAAATAAAAAGGATCCAGTTCTGTGGCTTCTCGGAGGAGATAGGGGTTCCCCACCTCCCGTCTCCGAGCTGCAGCGAAGACTGACTAACATGGCTGCCAAGTCTGGTATTTATACTTCTAAATTGATGACATCACAATGCAGTGACATCAGCCTGCCAGACACCTGGCTCATTTGCATACAGTGTGTGTGTATGTATGTATGTATGAATGAATCTATCTATTTATTTATTAATTATGTAGATTATAGATATAGATTATATCTGAATTATAGATTTTGTGCATATAGATAAAAGATAGATTTTAGATGAGATATATATATATCTACATACATACACAAACACATATAGCTGTATTATGTATATATGTAGATTCTATAATGTATGTTGATTATATAATAGATCTATTGATTGATAGATAGATAGATAATCCATAGATCTATTATATAATTAATATAGATGATAGAATCTACATAGATATAAATAATCTAAAATCTATCATCTGGATATAATGTATGTCTATAATCTACACTATCTATCTATCGCTATACAAATAGCAAGATTTATTTCTCTATATAATCTATAGTTATGGATGGATGGATGGATGGATTTATTTATGTATGGCGGGAAAAAAAAAAAAAAAAGGCCTGCTGTACATTTAAACTTCTTCAGATGACCATGCTGATCTATTCTTATTCTTACTAGGGTCTACTAATGCCAGCCCAGGGGAAGCCAATAAAGCCCTATGGGGTCGAAGCCAATTTTCCTCATTTTTGGGAAAAAGTTTCCGTCCGTCCCCACTCGAAATGCGTCCACCAAAAGAGATCTCTCAAAACGACCGACGGACGCACCTTCAGAGGCAAACTAGTGCTTGCTTCTAGTGTCATCGCCTGCTTAACCATCCTGCGTAGGGAGTTGACGAGTCCTGCAGCCTCTGCAAGCCTAGGATGCGTGAGCACGGTGCAAGAGGAAGGACTGAGGAGGATGTGAGGGGGCGCGGTTGAGAAAGCGTTGGGTGGGGCTATGCAAAGGTCTTCCAGCTCCCTCAGTGCATTGTGGGTGCGCCCGGAGTGCTGCCTGAGCGTGTTGCATCTGATACGTCCCCTATCTGGGGATCATATATTAAAGGGAGCATAGGTGCAGCACGTTTCTGTAAAACTAATAGAGGGCGCTGCAATGTTACTGTAGAAACCAATGGACAGCATGGCAGGTAGCTATACATAGATTTTAATGACGACGACTGCCAAGGCTAAAGCCCGTGTATATTCCATAGACTATAGCTATCTCCAGGATAGCTGCATGCGCAGTCGCGCCATTGTCTCGCACGGCTGTTTTCATTCCGCGCTTCCTGAGAAGGCAATGTACGCATACGTCACTAGTGACGTATGCGTACATTGACCTGAAGGAAGCGGAAGGTAGCGCAATGTACGCTTTTTGACCGGATGGAGGAAAATCAGGTTGATGGAGGTCACGTGACCGAAGTGACAAGCGGCTCCAGGAGAAGATTTGGGATAAGAAGAAGAGGTAAGCAGGCTGCCTGGGGAGCAATAGGCAAGTATATATTTTTTTGTTTTTAATGACAGAACCCCTTTAAGGCTCTATTATGACACTTTTCGAACCGTGGTATGGTTACATGTGGGGAGTGTGGTGACAATACGGTTACACTAGGAAAGTGGGCTTACATGAGGGGAGCGTGGAGGCGGTGCGGCTACACAAGGGGACTGTGATGGAACCCCTAACAATAATCTGTGCCGTGTCATTTCCATAAATGTCATAGAAGGTAATGAAAATGAAGTGAACAGTTTAGCATACAGTAATTCCCCTTTCACATGGGCCAAAACTCTCACTATTCTCACTTACCCAAAGTAAGCTCTGGTAGACTACACATGTGATACTGGACAGTGCACCCATCCTCAGCCCTAGTTGGCCTGTGGTTCACATTCCTATGTGGGTCAGAAGCGGTGTTGTGTCTCCTTAAGGAGAGCACCCAAAAAGTATGTGGAGACACCCATGGGGTAAATGGGTCAGGGGATGGTATAGTCACTACCCAAGCACTGCACACAGAAGAGGGGTTTGAAAACCTAAAAAATGAGTAAGAAAACTTATAAGGTGATGCTAGCTCCTCTGGGATATCTATGCAAATAAGGATAAGAAAATACCTCTATAGCGCCATCTATTGGATGCAGCATTCCTTCAAATCCAAGTGATTTATCGCAAGCCTTAACAATGATTGGGAATATTAAACCAAGCCAGGAAGCCATGCACAGACAGACTGTTTCATGGTGATTGCCCCTCCTCAGTGTGCAGCAGGCTTCTGGCTTAGGGTGCATTCTCACACGAACGTATATCGGCTCGGTTTTCACGCCGAGCCGATATACGTCGTCCTCATCTGCAGGGGGGGGGGGGGAGGCTGGAAGAGCCAGGAGCGAGAACTGAGCTCCCACCTCCTCTCTGCCTCCTCTCCACCCCCTCTCCGCCCCTCTGCCATGCTGTCCATTGGTTTCTACAGTAACATAACAGCGCCCTCTATTGGTTTTACAGAAACGTGCTGCACCTCCTATTGGATTTACCCAAATTACAGCACCATAGAGATTAGCGGGTCACCTCCCAGTTCTCCATCTTTTTGCCCTAATTTTCTCTAGGGTGGTTTCAAACCGGCGGGAAAGTCGCGCCAATTTTACCCGATGCGTTGGTTATTGAAAAAAAAAAAAGCAGATTCCGCAGCCAATGCTGAGGTAAAATGAAAGCTGTGCTGTGATTGGTTGCTATTTTTTATACTGTTAAGGTAACATGAAAGCTGTGCTGTGATTGGTTGCTATATATTATACTGCTGAGGCAACATGAAAGCTGTGCTGTGATTGGTTGATACTTCTTATACTACTCAGGTTACATGAAAGCTGTGCTGCGATTGGTTGCTATATATTATACCGGGAAGATCCTAGCAATACTGAGAATAATGAAAATAAAACGCATCATAGGCTGAAGAAATTATACGCACGGCACGTCTTTTCTTCAGCCTTACATGACTATATATCTATATATGTATACATCCATATATTTGGGTAGAAATCCATAAAAATATATATCGATATATATGTATTTCTATATATTTATATAGATATTTATCTATACACAGAGACAGATAGATAGATAGATAGATAGATAGATAGATAGATAGATAGATAGACTGTATGCAATAACCCTGGATGTCTGACAGTTCAAGCTGACTGGTGATGTCATTAAGGCTCTATTATGACACGTACAGCTTGGAACCATAAATACTCATGCACGGCTGCCATTTACAGCCAGTCTCCATTGGAGATGGAAGTGGGCAGAAATGTACTGGCCTATCTTCCTATTCTGACTCAATAACATGGCTGTAAGCGTATCGGCTGAAGTAACTTCTCTTGTACTTATGAACCAGTACTCACAGAAGATATATGTTGTCAGACAGCATCCAACTCCACTGCAGAGGCATGCGAGAAGATTCCAGGGTTTATTCAGGTAGAAATCTTGTATAATGCACATTCAGCAGTAGGTAAAAAGAATGATGATTAGCCAAAGCACAGAGTAGAGACCTAGCACATAGGCCATAGACAGGAAACTCCCTAGCAGGAGGAAAAGGAGGAGTTATGCAATACAGGGGGTACAGAGAACCAGAAGGGACAAACTAAAGAAGGCAAACACTTGCAGATACAGTACAGGTTATACATGACAATGAATAGAGTCAGGTAGATGAGACATGACACTTCCCAAGACGCCACAGCAGCCGGACAAATTGTATGTTCGACAGAATGGCTGTTTTATTCAGCCCATAAAGGTGACTACCCACTACAGTTTTTTTTTTCACAGCGAAATTCGCAGCAGTTTTTTTTCTGCAGGGGTCTATGGGACTTGTAATGTTAAAATCGCAATCGCGCAAAATCGCGATTTTAACTGGAAGCAAAACAACAACACACACACCCTACGTCTGTATGCTCCACGTATTCGGGTCATGGGCGTATGTACAGTGGGTGCGGTCGCACCTGGGGCCCGGAGCCCTAGGGGGCCCATAAAGTCTCTCTTTCCCACATTGTAAACCAATGCTATCAATGAAGCTTTATAGTTGGGGGCCCAGTTCCAGACTTCGTACTGGGGCCCCACAGCTTCAAGTTACACCTCCGGATTAGGATAATGCTAGGCCATTCCAACCAGCCTGTGTGAGTGACCTACAGTCGCTGCTAGTTCAAAAGCGGCAAGCATGCAGGCTGGCCCCTGATGCGTGCTTCAGAGCCAACGCTTATAGATGGAGCGACATTCGGGGAGCAAAGAACTCCAATGAACGGATGTCTACTTTAAAAGGATGTATTGCTTTATTCAATGCCTAGACACAGCAACAGTTCAACCGCTCGATAAAGACCGCAGTCAATAAAGGAAATAAAGAAATGTGTCTGTTTAATGTAAACTTGCATGGGAAACGTTTGCGAGCCACTGACTGACTGAATGCTGCTGGTGCCGCTGCTGCATGTCTGAAACTTGGTCTGACGTTACATGCATCACCAGGAATAAGGCCTTGCCTATAAGCATTCCCCAGCTGGCAAAAACGGAACATCCCTGCCTATTCCTCACCGTGGAAGGACAGAACCTACCTTTTTAAAAAAAAAAAAAAAAAATAGGCCACAGCGGCAGCCAACTGGATTTTGGTAGGCCGCTGTCTCCCCCTTGTGTGCTGCATTCAAAATGCACTCTGCTAAAAATAAAAAGGATCCAGTTCTGTGGCTTCTCGGAGGAGATAGGGGTTCCCCACCTCCCGTCTCCGAGCTGCAGCGAAGACTGACTAACATGGCTGCCAAGTCTGGTATTTATACTTCTAAATTGATGACATCACAATGCAGTGACATCAGCCTGCCAGACACCTGGCTCATTTGCATACAGTGTGTGTGTATGTATGTATGTATGAATGAATCTATCTATTTATTTATTAATTATGTAGATTATAGATATAGATTATATCTGAATTATAGATTTTGTGCATATAGATAAAAGATAGATTTTAGATGAGATATATATATATCTACATACATACACAAACACATATAGCTGTATTATGTATATATGTAGATTCTATAATGTATGTTGATTATATAATAGATCTATTGATTGATAGATAGATAGATAATCCATAGATCTATTATATAATTAATATAGATGATAGAATCTACATAGATATAAATAATCTAAAATCTATCATCTGGATATAATGTATGTCTATAATCTACACTATCTATCTATCGCTATACAAATAGCAAGATTTATTTCTCTATATAATCTATAGTTATGGATGGATGGATGGATGGATTTATTTATGTATGGCGGGAAAAAAAAAAAAAAAAGGCCTGCTGTACATTTAAACTTCTTCAGATGACCATGCTGATCTATTCTTATTCTTACTAGGGTCTACTAATGCCAGCCCAGGGGAAGCCAATAAAGCCCTATGGGGTCGAAGCCAATTTTCCTCATTTTTGGGAAAAAGTTTCCGTCCGTCCCCACTCGAAATGCGTCCACCAAAAGAGATCTCTCAAAACGACCGACGGACGCACCTTCAGAGGCAAACTAGTGCTTGCTTCTAGTGTCATCGCCTGCTTAACCATCCTGCGTAGGGAGTTGACGAGTCCTGCAGCCTCTGCAAGCCTAGGATGCGTGAGCACGGTGCAAGAGGAAGGACTGAGGAGGATGTGAGGGGGCGCGGTTGAGAAAGCGTTGGGTGGGGCTATGCAAAGGTCTTCCAGCTCCCTCAGTGCATTGTGGGTGCGCCCGGAGTGCTGCCTGAGCGTGTTGCATCTGATACGTCCCCTATCTGGGGATCATATATTAAAGGGAGCATAGGTGCAGCACGTTTCTGTAAAACTAATAGAGGGCGCTGCAATGTTACTGTAGAAACCAATGGACAGCATGGCAGGTAGCTATACATAGATTTTAATGACGACGACTGCCAAGGCTAAAGCCCGTGTATATTCCATAGACTATAGCTATCTCCAGGATAGCTGCATGCGCAGTCGCGCCATTGTCTCGCACGGCTGTTTTCATTCCGCGCTTCCTGAGAAGGCAATGTACGCATACGTCACTAGTGACGTATGCGTACATTGACCTGAAGGAAGCGGAAGGTAGCGCAATGTACGCTTTTTGACCGGATGGAGGAAAATCAGGTTGATGGAGGTCACGTGACCGAAGTGACAAGCGGCTCCAGGAGAAGATTTGGGATAAGAAGAAGAGGTAAGCAGGCTGCCTGGGGAGCAATAGGCAAGTATATATTTTTTTGTTTTTAATGACAGAACCCCTTTAAGGCTCTATTATGACACTTTTCGAACCGTGGTATGGTTACATGTGGGGAGTGTGGTGACAATACGGTTACACTAGGAAAGTGGGCTTACATGAGGGGAGCGTGGAGGCGGTGCGGCTACACAAGGGGACTGTGATGGAACCCCTAACAATAATCTGTGCCGTGTCATTTCCATAAATGTCATAGAAGGTAATGAAAATGAAGTGAACAGTTTAGCATACAGTAATTCCCCTTTCACATGGGCCAAAACTCTCACTATTCTCACTTACCCAAAGTAAGCTCTGGTAGACTACACATGTGATACTGGACAGTGCACCCATCCTCAGCCCTAGTTGGCCTGTGGTTCACATTCCTATGTGGGTCAGAAGCGGTGTTGTGTCTCCTTAAGGAGAGCACCCAAAAAGTATGTGGAGACACCCATGGGGTAAATGGGTCAGGGGATGGTATAGTCACTACCCAAGCACTGCACACAGAAGAGGGGTTTGAAAACCTAAAAAATGAGTAAGAAAACTTATAAGGTGATGCTAGCTCCTCTGGGATATCTATGCAAATAAGGATAAGAAAATACCTCTATAGCGCCATCTATTGGATGCAGCATTCCTTCAAATCCAAGTGATTTATCGCAAGCCTTAACAATGATTGGGAATATTAAACCAAGCCAGGAAGCCATGCACAGACAGACTGTTTCATGGTGATTGCCCCTCCTCAGTGTGCAGCAGGCTTCTGGCTTAGGGTGCATTCTCACACGAACGTATATCGGCTCGGTTTTCACGCCGAGCCGATATACGTCGTCCTCATCTGCAGGGGGGGGGGGGGAGGCTGGAAGAGCCAAGGAGCGAGAACTGAGCTCCCACCTCCTCTCTGCCTCCTCTCCACCCCCTCTCCGCCCCTCTGCCATGCTGTCCATTGGTTTCTACAGTAACATAACAGCGCCCTCTATTGGTTTTACAGAAACGTGCTGCACCTCCTATTGGATTTACCCAAATTACAGCACCATAGAGATTAGCGGGTCACCTCCCAGTTCTCCATCTTTTTGCCCTAATTTTCTCTAGGGTGGTTTCAAACCGGCGGGAAAGTCGCGCCAATTTTACCCGATGCGTTGGTTATTGAAAAAAAAAAAAGCAGATTCCGCAGCCAATGCTGAGGTAAAATGAAAGCTGTGCTGTGATTGGTTGCTATTTTTTATACTGTTAAGGTAACATGAAAGCTGTGCTGTGATTGGTTGCTATATATTATACTGCTGAGGCAACATGAAAGCTGTGCTGTGATTGGTTGATACTTCTTATACTACTCAGGTTACATGAAAGCTGTGCTGCGATTGGTTGCTATATATTATACCGGGAAGATCCTAGCAATACTGAGAATAATGAAAATAAAACGCATCATAGGCTGAAGAAATTATACGCACGGCACGTCTTTTCTTCAGCCTTACATGACTATATATCTATATATGTATACATCCATATATTTGGGTAGAAATCCATAAAAATATATATCGATATATATGTATTTCTATATATTTATATAGATATTTATCTATACACAGAGACAGATAGATAGATAGATAGATAGATAGATAGATAGATAGATAGATAGATAGATAGATAGATAGATAGATAGATAGATAGATAGACTGTATGCAATAACCCTGGATGTCTGACAGTTGAAGCTGACTGGTGATGTCATTAAGGCTCTATTATGACACGTACAGCTTGGAACCATAAATACTCATGCACGGCTGCCATTTACAGCCAGTCTCCATTGGAGATGGAAGTGGGCAGAAATGTACTGGCCTATCTTCCTATTCTGACTCAATAACATGGCTGTAAGCGTATCGGCTGAAGTAACTTCTCTTGTACTTATGAACCAGTACTCACAGAAGATATATGTTGTCAGACAGCATCCAACTCCACTGCAGAGGCATGCGAGAAGATTCCAGGGTTTATTCAGGTAGAAATCTTGTATAATGCACATTCAGCAGTAGGTAAAAAGAATGATGATTAGCCAAAGCACAGAGTAGAGACCTAGCACATAGGCCATAGACAGGAAACTCCCTAGCAGGAGGAAAAGGAGGAGTTATGCAATACAGGGGGTACAGAGAACCAGAAGGGACAAACTAAAGAAGGCAAACACTTGCAGATACAGTACAGGTTATACATGACAATGAATAGAGTCAGGTAGATGAGACATGACACTTCCCAAGACGCCACAGCAGCCGGACAAATTGTATGTTCGACAGAATGGCTGTTTTATTCAGCCCATAAAGGTGACTACCCACTACAGTTTTTTTTTTCACAGCGAAATTCGCAGCAGTTTTTTTTCTGCAGGGGTCTATGGGACTTGTAATGTTAAAATCGCAATCGCGCAAAATCGCGATTTTAACTGGAAGCAAAACAACAACACACACACCCTACGTCTGTATGCTCCACGTATTCGGGTCATGGGCGTATGTACAGTGGGTGCGGTCGCACCTGGGGCCCGGAGCCCTAGGGGGCCCATAAAGTCTCTCTTTCCCACATTGTAAACCAATGCTATCAATGAAGCTTTATAGTTGGGGGCCCAGTTCCAGACTTCGTACTGGGGCCCCACAGCTTCAAGTTACACCTCCGGATTAGGATAATGCTAGGCCATTCCAACCAGCCTGTGTGAGTGACCTACAGTCGCTGCTAGTTCAAAAGCGGCAAGCATGCAGGCTGGCCCCTGATGCGTGCTTCAGAGCCAACGCTTATAGATGGAGCGACATTCGGGGAGCAAAGAACTCCAATGAACGGATGTCTACTTTAAAAGGATGTATTGCTTTATTCAATGCCTAGACACAGCAACAGTTCAACCGCTCGATAAAGACCGCAGTCAATAAAGGAAATAAAGAAATGTGTCTGTTTAATGTAAACTTGCATGGGAAACGTTTGCGAGCCACTGACTGACTGAATGCTGCTGGTGCCGCTGCTGCATGTCTGAAACTTGGTCTGACGTTACATGCATCACCAGGAATAAGGCCTTGCCTATAAGCATTCCCCAGCTGGCAAAAACGGAACATCCCTGCCTATTCCTCACCGTGGAAGGACAGAACCTACCTTTTTAAAAAAAAAAAAAAAAAATAGGCCACAGCGGCAGCCAACTGGATTTTGGTAGGCCGCTGTCTCCCCCTTGTGTGCTGCATTCAAAATGCACTCTGCTAAAAATAAAAAGGATCCAGTTCTGTGGCTTCTCGGAGGAGATAGGGGTTCCCCACCTCCCGTCTCCGAGCTGCAGCGAAGACTGACTAACATGGCTGCCAAGTCTGGTATTTATACTTCTAAATTGATGACATCACAATGCAGTGACATCAGCCTGCCAGACACCTGGCTCATTTGCATACAGTGTGTGTGTATGTATGTATGTATGAATGAATCTATCTATTTATTTATTAATTATGTAGATTATAGATATAGATTATATCTGAATTATAGATTTTGTGCATATAGATAAAAGATAGATTTTAGATGAGATATATATATATCTACATACATACACAAACACATATAGCTGTATTATGTATATATGTAGATTCTATAATGTATGTTGATTATATAATAGATCTATTGATTGATAGATAGATAGATAATCCATAGATCTATTATATAATTAATATAGATGATAGAATCTACATAGATATAAATAATCTAAAATCTATCATCTGGATATAATGTATGTCTATAATCTACACTATCTATCTATCGCTATACAAATAGCAAGATTTATTTCTCTATATAATCTATAGTTATGGATGGATGGATGGATGGATTTATTTATGTATGGCGGGAAAAAAAAAAAAAAAAGGCCTGCTGTACATTTAAACTTCTTCAGATGACCATGCTGATCTATTCTTATTCTTACTAGGGTCTACTAATGCCAGCCCAGGGGAAGCCAATAAAGCCCTATGGGGTCGAAGCCAATTTTCCTCATTTTTGGGAAAAAGTTTCCGTCCGTCCCCACTCGAAATGCGTCCACCAAAAGAGATCTCTCAAAACGACCGACGGACGCACCTTCAGAGGCAAACTAGTGCTTGCTTCTAGTGTCATCGCCTGCTTAACCATCCTGCGTAGGGAGTTGACGAGTCCTGCAGCCTCTGCAAGCCTAGGATGCGTGAGCACGGTGCAAGAGGAAGGACTGAGGAGGATGTGAGGGGGCGCGGTTGAGAAAGCGTTGGGTGGGGCTATGCAAAGGTCTTCCAGCTCCCTCAGTGCATTGTGGGTGCGCCCGGAGTGCTGCCTGAGCGTGTTGCATCTGATACGTCCCCTATCTGGGGATCATATATTAAAGGGAGCATAGGTGCAGCACGTTTCTGTAAAACTAATAGAGGGCGCTGCAATGTTACTGTAGAAACCAATGGACAGCATGGCAGGTAGCTATACATAGATTTTAATGACGACGACTGCCAAGGCTAAAGCCCGTGTATATTCCATAGACTATAGCTATCTCCAGGATAGCTGCATGCGCAGTCGCGCCATTGTCTCGCACGGCTGTTTTCATTCCGCGCTTCCTGAGAAGGCAATGTACGCATACGTCACTAGTGACGTATGCGTACATTGACCTGAAGGAAGCGGAAGGTAGCGCAATGTACGCTTTTTGACCGGATGGAGGAAAATCAGGTTGATGGAGGTCACGTGACCGAAGTGACAAGCGGCTCCAGGAGAAGATTTGGGATAAGAAGAAGAGGTAAGCAGGCTGCCTGGGGAGCAATAGGCAAGTATATATTTTTTTGTTTTTAATGACAGAACCCCTTTAAGGCTCTATTATGACACTTTTCGAACCGTGGTATGGTTACATGTGGGGAGTGTGGTGACAATACGGTTACACTAGGAAAGTGGGCTTACATGAGGGGAGCGTGGAGGCGGTGCGGCTACACAAGGGGACTGTGATGGAACCCCTAACAATAATCTGTGCCGTGTCATTTCCATAAATGTCATAGAAGGTAATGAAAATGAAGTGAACAGTTTAGCATACAGTAATTCCCCTTTCACATGGGCCAAAACTCTCACTATTCTCACTTACCCAAAGTAAGCTCTGGTAGACTACACATGTGATACTGGACAGTGCACCCATCCTCAGCCCTAGTTGGCCTGTGGTTCACATTCCTATGTGGGTCAGAAGCGGTGTTGTGTCTCCTTAAGGAGAGCACCCAAAAAGTATGTGGAGACACCCATGGGGTAAATGGGTCAGGGGATGGTATAGTCACTACCCAAGCACTGCACACAGAAGAGGGGTTTGAAAACCTAAAAAATGAGTAAGAAAACTTATAAGGTGATGCTAGCTCCTCTGGGATATCTATGCAAATAAGGATAAGAAAATACCTCTATAGCGCCATCTATTGGATGCAGCATTCCTTCAAATCCAAGTGATTTATCGCAAGCCTTAACAATGATTGGGAATATTAAACCAAGCCAGGAAGCCATGCACAGACAGACTGTTTCATGGTGATTGCCCCTCCTCAGTGTGCAGCAGGCTTCTGGCTTAGGGTGCATTCTCACACGAACGTATATCGGCTCGGTTTTCACGCCGAGCCGATATACGTCGTCCTCATCTGCAGGGGGGGGGGGGGAGGCTGGAAGAGCCAGGAGCGAGAACTGAGCTCCCACCTCCTCTCTGCCTCCTCTCCACCCCCTCTCCGCCCCTCTGCCATGCTGTCCATTGGTTTCTACAGTAACATAACAGCGCCCTCTATTGGTTTTACAGAAACGTGCTGCACCTCCTATTGGATTTACCCAAATTACAGCACCATAGAGATTAGCGGGTCACCTCCCAGTTCTCCATCTTTTTGCCCTAATTTTCTCTAGGGTGGTTTCAAACCGGCGGGAAAGTCGCGCCAATTTTACCCGATGCGTTGGTTATTGAAAAAAAAAAAAGCAGATTCCGCAGCCAATGCTGAGGTAAAATGAAAGCTGTGCTGTGATTGGTTGCTATTTTTTATACTGTTAAGGTAACATGAAAGCTGTGCTGTGATTGGTTGCTATATATTATACTGCTGAGGCAACATGAAAGCTGTGCTGTGATTGGTTGATACTTCTTATACTACTCAGGTTACATGAAAGCTGTGCTGCGATTGGTTGCTATATATTATACCGGGAAGATCCTAGCAATACTGAGAATAATGAAAATAAAACGCATCATAGGCTGAAGAAATTATACGCACGGCACGTCTTTTCTTCAGCCTTACATGACTATATATCTATATATGTATACATCCATATATTTGGGTAGAAATCCATAAAAATATATATCGATATATATGTATTTCTATATATTTATATAGATATTTATCTATACACAGAGACAGATAGATAGATAGATAGATAGATAGATAGATAGATAGATAGATAGATAGATAGATAGACTGTATGCAATAACCCTGGATGTCTGACAGTTCAAGCTGACTGGTGATGTCATTAAGGCTCTATTATGACACGTACAGCTTGGAACCATAAATACTCATGCACGGCTGCCATTTACAGCCAGTCTCCATTGGAGATGGAAGTGGGCAGAAATGTACTGGCCTATCTTCCTATTCTGACTCAATAACATGGCTGTAAGCGTATCGGCTGAAGTAACTTCTCTTGTACTTATGAACCAGTACTCACAGAAGATATATGTTGTCAGACAGCATCCAACTCCACTGCAGAGGCATGCGAGAAGATTCCAGGGTTTATTCAGGTAGAAATCTTGTATAATGCACATTCAGCAGTAGGTAAAAAGAATGATGATTAGCCAAAGCACAGAGTAGAGACCTAGCACATAGGCCATAGACAGGAAACTCCCTAGCAGGAGGAAAAGGAGGAGTTATGCAATACAGGGGGTACAGAGAACCAGAAGGGACAAACTAAAGAAGGCAAACACTTGCAGATACAGTACAGGTTATACATGACAATGAATAGAGTCAGGTAGATGAGACATGACACTTCCCAAGACGCCACAGCAGCCGGACAAATTGTATGTTCGACAGAATGGCTGTTTTATTCAGCCCATAAAGGTGACTACCCACTACAGTTTTTTTTTTCACAGCGAAATTCGCAGCAGTTTTTTTTCTGCAGGGGTCTATGGGACTTGTAATGTTAAAATCGCAATCGCGCAAAATCGCGATTTTAACTGGAAGCAAAACAACAACACACACACCCTACGTCTGTATGCTCCACGTATTCGGGTCATGGGCGTATGTACAGTGGGTGCGGTCGCACCTGGGGCCCGGAGCCCTAGGGGGCCCATAAAGTCTCTCTTTCCCACATTGTAAACCAATGCTATCAATGAAGCTTTATAGTTGGGGGCCCAGTTCCAGACTTCGTACTGGGGCCCCACAGCTTCAAGTTACACCTCCGGATTAGGATAATGCTAGGCCATTCCAACCAGCCTGTGTGAGTGACCTACAGTCGCTGCTAGTTCAAAAGCGGCAAGCATGCAGGCTGGCCCCTGATGCGTGCTTCAGAGCCAACGCTTATAGATGGAGCGACATTCGGGGAGCAAAGAACTCCAATGAACGGATGTCTACTTTAAAAGGATGTATTGCTTTATTCAATGCCTAGACACAGCAACAGTTCAACCGCTCGATAAAGACCGCAGTCAATAAAGGAAATAAAGAAATGTGTCTGTTTAATGTAAACTTGCATGGGAAACGTTTGCGAGCCACTGACTGACTGAATGCTGCTGGTGCCGCTGCTGCATGTCTGAAACTTGGTCTGACGTTACATGCATCACCAGGAATAAGGCCTTGCCTATAAGCATTCCCCAGCTGGCAAAAACGGAACATCCCTGCCTATTCCTCACCGTGGAAGGACAGAACCTACCTTTTTAAAAAAAAAAAAAAAAAATAGGCCACAGCGGCAGCCAACTGGATTTTGGTAGGCCGCTGTCTCCCCCTTGTGTGCTGCATTCAAAATGCACTCTGCTAAAAATAAAAAGGATCCAGTTCTGTGGCTTCTCGGAGGAGATAGGGGTTCCCCACCTCCCGTCTCCGAGCTGCAGCGAAGACTGACTAACATGGCTGCCAAGTCTGGTATTTATACTTCTAAATTGATGACATCACAATGCAGTGACATCAGCCTGCCAGACACCTGGCTCATTTGCATACAGTGTGTGTGTATGTATGTATGTATGAATGAATCTATCTATTTATTTATTAATTATGTAGATTATAGATATAGATTATATCTGAATTATAGATTTTGTGCATATAGATAAAAGATAGATTTTAGATGAGATATATATATATCTACATACATACACAAACACATATAGCTGTATTATGTATATATGTAGATTCTATAATGTATGTTGATTATATAATAGATCTATTGATTGATAGATAGATAATCCATAGATCTATTATATAATTAATATAGATGATAGAATCTACATAGATATAAATAATCTAAAATCTATCATCTGGATATAATGTATGTCTATAATCTACACTATCTATCTATCGCTATACAAATAGCAAGATTTATTTCTCTATATAATCTATAGTTATGGATGGATGGATGGATTTATTTATGTATGGCGGGAAAAAAAAAAAAAAAAGGCCTGCTGTACATTTAAACTTCTTCAGATGACCATGCTGATCTATTCTTATTCTTACTAGGGTCTACTAATGCCAGCCCAGGGGAAGCCAATAAAGCCCTATGGGGTCGAAGCCAATTTTCCTCATTTTTGGGAAAAAGTTTCCGTCCGTCCCCACTCGAAATGCGTCCACCAAAAGAGATCTCTCAAAACGACCGACGGACGCACCTTCAGAGGCAAACTAGTGCTTGCTTCTAGTGTCATCGCCTGCTTAACCATCCTGCGTAGGGAGTTGACGAGTCCTGCAGCCTCTGCAAGCCTAGGATGCGTGAGCACGGTGCAAGAGGAAGGACTGAGGAGGATGTGAGGGGGCGCGGTTGAGAAAGCGTTGGGTGGGGCTATGCAAAGGTCTTCCAGCTCCCTCAGTGCATTGTGGGTGCGCCCGGAGTGCTGCCTGAGCGTGTTGCATCTGATACGTCCCCTATCTGGGGATCATATATTAAAGGGAGCATAGGTGCAGCACGTTTCTGTAAAACTAATAGAGGGCGCTGCAATGTTACTGTAGAAACCAATGGACAGCATGGCAGGTAGCTATACATAGATTTTAATGACGACGACTGCCAAGGCTAAAGCCCGTGTATATTCCATAGACTATAGCTATCTCCAGGATAGCTGCATGCGCAGTCGCGCCATTGTCTCGCACGGCTGTTTTCATTCCGCGCTTCCTGAGAAGGCAATGTACGCATACGTCACTAGTGACGTATGCGTACATTGACCTGAAGGAAGCGGAAGGTAGCGCAATGTACGCTTTTTGACCGGATGGAGGAAAATCAGGTTGATGGAGGTCACGTGACCGAAGTGACAAGCGGCTCCAGGAGAAGATTTGGGATAAGAAGAAGAGGTAAGCAGGCTGCCTGGGGAGCAATAGGTAAGTATATATTTTTTTGTTTTTAATGACAGAACCCCTTTAAGGCTCTATTATGACACTTTTCGAACCGTGGTATGGTTACATGTGGGGAGTGTGGTGACAATACGGTTACACTAGGAAAGTGGGCTTACATGAGGGGAGCGTGGAGGCGGTGCGGCTACACAAGGGGACTGTGATGGAACCCCTAACAATAATCTGTGCCGTGTCATTTCCATAAATGTCATAGAAGGTAATGAAAATGAAGTGAACAGTTTAGCATACAGTAATTCCCCTTTCACATGGGCCAAAACTCTCACTATTCTCACTTACCCAAAGTAAGCTCTGGTAGACTACACATGTGATACTGGACAGTGCACCCATCCTCAGCCCTAGTTGGCCTGTGGTTCACATTCCTATGTGGGTCAGAAGCGGTGTTGTGTCTCCTTAAGGAGAGCACCCAAAAAGTATGTGGAGACACCCATGGGGTAAATGGGTCAGGGGATGGTATAGTCACTACCCAAGCACTGCACACAGAAGAGGGGTTTGAAAACCTAAAAAATGAGTAAGAAAACTTATAAGGTGATGCTAGCTCCTCTGGGATATCTATGCAAATAAGGATAAGAAAATACCTCTATAGCGCCATCTATTGGATGCAGCATTCCTTCAAATCCAAGTGATTTATCGCAAGCCTTAACAATGATTGGGAATATTAAACCAAGCCAGGAAGCCATGCACAGACAGACTGTTTCATGGTGATTGCCCCTCCTCAGTGTGCAGCAGGCTTCTGGCTTAGGGTGCATTCTCACACGAACGTATATCGGCTCGGTTTTCACGCCGAGCCGATATACGTCGTCCTCATCTGCAGGGGGGGGGGGGGGGGGGGAGGCTGGAAGAGCCAGGAGCGAGAACTGAGCTCCCACCTCCTCTCTGCCTCCTCTCCACCCCCTCTCCGCCCCTCTGCCATGCTGTCCATTGGTTTCTACAGTAACATAACAGCGCCCTCTATTGGTTTTACAGAAACGTGCTGCACCTCCTATTGGATTTACCCAAATTACAGCACCATAGAGATTAGCGGGTCACCTCCCAGTTCTCCATCTTTTTGCCCTAATTTTCTCTAGGGTGGTTTCAAACCGGCGGGAAAGTCGCGCCAATTTTACCCGATGCGTTGGTTATTGAAAAAAAAAAAAGCAGATTCCGCAGCCAATGCTGAGGTAAAATGAAAGCTGTGCTGTGATTGGTTGCTATTTTTTATACTGTTAAGGTAACATGAAAGCTGTGCTGTGATTGGTTGCTATATATTATACTGCTGAGGCAACATGAAAGCTGTGCTGTGATTGGTTGATACTTCTTATACTACTCAGGTTACATGAAAGCTGTGCTGCGATTGGTTGCTATATATTATACCGGGAAGATCCTAGCAATACTGAGAATAATGAAAATAAAACGCATCATAGGCTGAAGAAATTATACGCACGGCACGTCTTTTCTTCAGCCTTACATGACTATATATCTATATATGTATACATCCATATATTTGGGTAGAAATCCATAAAAATATATATCGATATATATGTATTTCTATATATTTATATAGATATTTATCTATACACAGAGACAGATAGATAGATAGATAGATAGATAGATAGATAGATAGATAGATAGATAGATAGATAGATAGATAGATAGATAGATAGATAGATAGACTGTATGCAATAACCCTGGATGTCTGACAGTTGAAGCTGACTGGTGATGTCATTAAGGCTCTATTATGACACGTACAGCTTGGAACCATAAATACTCATGCACGGCTGCCATTTACAGCCAGTCTCCATTGGAGATGGAAGTGGGCAGAAATGTACTGGCCTATCTTCCTATTCTGACTCAATAACATGGCTGTAAGCGTATCGGCTGAAGTAACTTCTCTTGTACTTATGAACCAGTACTCACAGAAGATATATGTTGTCAGACAGCATCCAACTCCACTGCAGAGGCATGCGAGAAGATTCCAGGGTTTATTCAGGTAGAAATCTTGTATAATGCACATTCAGCAGTAGGTAAAAAGAATGATGATTAGCCAAAGCACAGAGTAGAGACCTAGCACATAGGCCATAGACAGGAAACTCCCTAGCAGGAGGAAAAGGAGGAGTTATGCAATACAGGGGGTACAGAGAACCAGAAGGGACAAACTAAAGAAGGCAAACACTTGCAGATACAGTACAGGTTATACATGACAATGAATAGAGTCAGGTAGATGAGACATGACACTTCCCAAGACGCCACAGCAGCCGGACAAATTGTATGTTCGACAGAATGGCTGTTTTATTCAGCCCATAAAGGTGACTACCCACTACAGTTTTTTTTTTCACAGCGAAATTCGCAGCAGTTTTTTTTCTGCAGGGGTCTATGGGACTTGTAATGTTAAAATCGCAATCGCGCAAAATCGCGATTTTAACTGGAAGCAAAACAACAACACACACACCCTACGTCTGTATGCTCCACGTATTCGGGTCATGGGCGTATGTACAGTGGGTGCGGTCGCACCTGGGGCCCGGAGCCCTAGGGGGCCCATAAAGTCTCTCTTTCCCACATTGTAAACCAATGCTATCAATGAAGCTTTATAGTTGGGGGCCCAGTTCCAGACTTCGTACTGGGGCCCCACAGCTTCAAGTTACACCTCCGGATTAGGATAATGCTAGGCCATTCCAACCAGCCTGTGTGAGTGACCTACAGTCGCTGCTAGTTCAAAAGCGGCAAGCATGCAGGCTGGCCCCTGATGCGTGCTTCAGAGCCAACGCTTATAGATGGAGCGACATTCGGGGAGCAAAGAACTCCAATGAACGGATGTCTACTTTAAAAGGATGTATTGCTTTATTCAATGCCTAGACACAGCAACAGTTCAACCGCTCGATAAAGACCGCAGTCAATAAAGGAAATAAAGAAATGTGTCTGTTTAATGTAAACTTGCATGGGAAACGTTTGCGAGCCACTGACTGACTGAATGCTGCTGGTGCCGCTGCTGCATGTCTGAAACTTGGTCTGACGTTACATGCATCACCAGGAATAAGGCCTTGCCTATAAGCATTCCCCAGCTGGCAAAAACGGAACATCCCTGCCTATTCCTCACCGTGGAAGGACAGAACCTACCTTTTTAAAAAAAAAAAAAAAAATAGGCCACAGCGGCAGCCAACTGGATTTTGGTAGGCCGCTGTCTCCCCCTTGTGTGCTGCATTCAAAATGCACTCTGCTAAAAATAAAAAGGATCCAGTTCTGTGGCTTCTCGGAGGAGATAGGGGTTCCCCACCTCCCGTCTCCGAGCTGCAGCGAAGACTGACTAACATGGCTGCCAAGTCTGGTATTTATACTTCTAAATTGATGACATCACAATGCAGTGACATCAGCCTGCCAGACACCTGGCTCATTTGCATACAGTGTGTGTGTATGTATGTATGTATGAATGAATCTATCTATTTATTTATTAATTATGTAGATTATAGATATAGATTATATCTGAATTATAGATTTTGTGCATATAGATAAAAGATAGATTTTAGATGAGATATATATATATCTACATACATACACAAACACATATAGCTGTATTATGTATATATGTAGATTCTATAATGTATGTTGATTATATAATAGATCTATTGATTGATAGATAGATAATCCATAGATCTATTATATAATTAATATAGATGATAGAATCTACATAGATATAAATAATCTAAAATCTATCATCTGGATATAATGTATGTCTATAATCTACACTATCTATCTATCGCTATACAAATAGCAAGATTTATTTCTCTATATAATCTATAGTTATGGATGGATGGATTTATTTATGTATGGCGGGAAAAAAAAAAAAAAAAGGCCTGCTGTACATTTAAACTTCTTCAGATGACCATGCTGATCTATTCTTATTCTTACTAGGGTCTACTAATGCCAGCCCAGGGGAAGCCAATAAAGCCCTATGGGGTCGAAGCCAATTTTCCTCATTTTTGGGAAAAAGTTTCCGTCCGTCCCCACTCGAAATGCGTCCACCAAAAGAGATCTCTCAAAACGACCGACGGACGCACCTTCAGAGGCAAACTAGTGCTTGCTTCTAGTGTCATCGCCTGCTTAACCATCCTGCGTAGGGAGTTGACGAGTCCTGCAGCCTCTGCAAGCCTAGGATGCGTGAGCACGGTGCAAGAGGAAGGACTGAGGAGGATGTGAGGGGGCGCGGTTGAGAAAGCGTTGGGTGGGGCTATGCAAAGGTCTTCCAGCTCCCTCAGTGCATTGTGGGTGCGCCCGGAGTGCTGCCTGAGCGTGTTGCATCTGATACGTCCCCTATCTGGGGATCATATATTAAAGGGAGCATAGGTGCAGCACGTTTCTGTAAAACTAATAGAGGGCGCTGCAATGTTACTGTAGAAACCAATGGACAGCATGGCAGGTAGCTATACATAGATTTTAATGACGACGACTGCCAAGGCTAAAGCCCGTGTATATTCCATAGACTATAGCTATCTCCAGGATAGCTGCATGCGCAGTCGCGCCATTGTCTCGCACGGCTGTTTTCATTCCGCGCTTCCTGAGAAGGCAATGTACGCATACGTCACTAGTGACGTATGCGTACATTGACCTGAAGGAAGCGGAAGGTAGCGCAATGTACGCTTTTTGACCGGATGGAGGAAAATCAGGTTGATGGAGGTCACGTGACCGAAGTGACAAGCGGCTCCAGGAGAAGATTTGGGATAAGAAGAAGAGGTAAGCAGGCTGCCTGGGGAGCAATAGGTAAGTATATATTTTTTTGTTTTTAATGACAGAACCCCTTTAAGGCTCTATTATGACACTTTTCGAACCGTGGTATGGTTACATGTGGGGAGTGTGGTGACAATACGGTTACACTAGGAAAGTGGGCTTACATGAGGGGAGCGTGGAGGCGGTGCGGCTACACAAGGGGACTGTGATGGAACCCCTAACAATAATCTGTGCCGTGTCATTTCCATAAATGTCATAGAAGGTAATGAAAATGAAGTGAACAGTTTAGCATACAGTAATTCCCCTTTCACATGGGCCAAAACTCTCACTATTCTCACTTACCCAAAGTAAGCTCTGGTAGACTACACATGTGATACTGGACAGTGCACCCATCCTCAGCCCTAGTTGGCCTGTGGTTCACATTCCTATGTGGGTCAGAAGCGGTGTTGTGTCTCCTTAAGGAGAGCACCCAAAAAGTATGTGGAGACACCCATGGGGTAAATGGGTCAGGGGATGGTATAGTCACTACCCAAGCACTGCACACAGAAGAGGGGTTTGAAAACCTAAAAAATGAGTAAGAAAACTTATAAGGTGATGCTAGCTCCTCTGGGATATCTATGCAAATAAGGATAAGAAAATACCTCTATAGCGCCATCTATTGGATGCAGCATTCCTTCAAATCCAAGTGATTTATCGCAAGCCTTAACAATGATTGGGAATATTAAACCAAGCCAGGAAGCCATGCACAGACAGACTGTTTCATGGTGATTGCCCCTCCTCAGTGTGCAGCAGGCTTCTGGCTTAGGGTGCATTCTCACACGAACGTATATCGGCTCGGTTTTCACGCCGAGCCGATATACGTCGTCCTCATCTGCAGGGGGGGGGGGGGGGGGGGAGGCTGGAAGAGCCAGGAGCGAGAACTGAGCTCCCACCTCCTCTCTGCCTCCTCTCCACCCCCTCTCCGCCCCTCTGCCATGCTGTCCATTGGTTTCTACAGTAACATAACAGCGCCCTCTATTGGTTTTACAGAAACGTGCTGCACCTCCTATTGGATTTACCCAAATTACAGCACCATAGAGATTAGCGGGTCACCTCCCAGTTCTCCATCTTTTTGCCCTAATTTTCTCTAGGGTGGTTTCAAACCGGCGGGAAAGTCGCGCCAATTTTACCCGATGCGTTGGTTATTGAAAAAAAAAAAAGCAGATTCCGCAGCCAATGCTGAGGTAAAATGAAAGCTGTGCTGTGATTGGTTGCTATTTTTTATACTGTTAAGGTAACATGAAAGCTGTGCTGTGATTGGTTGCTATATATTATACTGCTGAGGCAACATGAAAGCTGTGCTGTGATTGGTTGATACTTCTTATACTACTCAGGTTACATGAAAGCTGTGCTGCGATTGGTTGCTATATATTATACCGGGAAGATCCTAGCAATACTGAGAATAATGAAAATAAAACGCATCATAGGCTGAAGAAATTATACGCACGGCACGTCTTTTCTTCAGCCTTACATGACTATATATCTATATATGTATACATCCATATATTTGGGTAGAAATCCATAAAAATATATATCGATATATATGTATTTCTATATATTTATATAGATATTTATCTATACACAGAGACAGATAGATAGATAGATAGATAGATAGATAGATAGATAGATAGATAGATAGATAGATAGATAGATAGATAGATAGATAGATAGATAGACTGTATGCAATAACCCTGGATGTCTGACAGTTGAAGCTGACTGGTGATGTCATTAAGGCTCTATTATGACACGTACAGCTTGGAACCATAAATACTCATGCACGGCTGCCATTTACAGCCAGTCTCCATTGGAGATGGAAGTGGGCAGAAATGTACTGGCCTATCTTCCTATTCTGACTCAATAACATGGCTGTAAGCGTATCGGCTGAAGTAACTTCTCTTGTACTTATGAACCAGTACTCACAGAAGATATATGTTGTCAGACAGCATCCAACTCCACTGCAGAGGCATGCGAGAAGATTCCAGGGTTTATTCAGGTAGAAATCTTGTATAATGCACATTCAGCAGTAGGTAAAAAGAATGATGATTAGCCAAAGCACAGAGTAGAGACCTAGCACATAGGCCATAGACAGGAAACTCCCTAGCAGGAGGAAAAGGAGGAGTTATGCAATACAGGGGGTACAGAGAACCAGAAGGGACAAACTAAAGAAGGCAAACACTTGCAGATACAGTACAGGTTATACATGACAATGAATAGAGTCAGGTAGATGAGACATGACACTTCCCAAGACGCCACAGCAGCCGGACAAATTGTATGTTCGACAGAATGGCTGTTTTATTCAGCCCATAAAGGTGACTACCCACTACAGTTTTTTTTTTCACAGCGAAATTCGCAGCAGTTTTTTTTCTGCAGGGGTCTATGGGACTTGTAATGTTAAAATCGCAATCGCGCAAAATCGCGATTTTAACTGGAAGCAAAACAACAACACACACACCCTACGTCTGTATGCTCCACGTATTCGGGTCATGGGCGTATGTACAGTGGGTGCGGTCGCACCTGGGGCCCGGAGCCCTAGGGGGCCCATAAAGTCTCTCTTTCCCACATTGTAAACCAATGCTATCAATGAAGCTTTATAGTTGGGGGCCCAGTTCCAGACTTCGTACTGGGGCCCCACAGCTTCAAGTTACACCTCCGGATTAGGATAATGCTAGGCCATTCCAACCAGCCTGTGTGAGTGACCTACAGTCGCTGCTAGTTCAAAAGCGGCAAGCATGCAGGCTGGCCCCTGATGCGTGCTTCAGAGCCAACGCTTATAGATGGAGCGACATTCGGGGAGCAAAGAACTCCAATGAACGGATGTCTACTTTAAAAGGATGTATTGCTTTATTCAATGCCTAGACACAGCAACAGTTCAACCGCTCGATAAAGACCGCAGTCAATAAAGGAAATAAAGAAATGTGTCTGTTTAATGTAAACTTGCATGGGAAACGTTTGCGAGCCACTGACTGACTGAATGCTGCTGGTGCCGCTGCTGCATGTCTGAAACTTGGTCTGACGTTACATGCATCACCAGGAATAAGGCCTTGCCTATAAGCATTCCCCAGCTGGCAAAAACGGAACATCCCTGCCTATTCCTCACCGTGGAAGGACAGAACCTACCTTTTTAAAAAAAAAAAAAAAAATAGGCCACAGCGGCAGCCAACTGGATTTTGGTAGGCCGCTGTCTCCCCCTTGTGTGCTGCATTCAAAATGCACTCTGCTAAAAATAAAAAGGATCCAGTTCTGTGGCTTCTCGGAGGAGATAGGGGTTCCCCACCTCCCGTCTCCGAGCTGCAGCGAAGACTGACTAACATGGCTGCCAAGTCTGGTATTTATACTTCTAAATTGATGACATCACAATGCAGTGACATCAGCCTGCCAGACACCTGGCTCATTTGCATACAGTGTGTGTGTATGTATGTATGTATGAATGAATCTATCTATTTATTTATTAATTATGTAGATTATAGATATAGATTATATCTGAATTATAGATTTTGTGCATATAGATAAAAGATAGATTTTAGATGAGATATATATATATCTACATACATACACAAACACATATAGCTGTATTATGTATATATGTAGATTCTATAATGTATGTTGATTATATAATAGATCTATTGATTGATAGATAGATAATCCATAGATCTATTATATAATTAATATAGATGATAGAATCTACATAGATATAAATAATCTAAAATCTATCATCTGGATATAATGTATGTCTATAATCTACACTATCTATCTATCGCTATACAAATAGCAAGATTTATTTCTCTATATAATCTATAGTTATGGATGGATGGATGGATTTATTTATGTATGGCGGGAAAAAAAAAAAAAAAAGGCCTGCTGTACATTTAAACTTCTTCAGATGACCATGCTGATCTATTCTTATTCTTACTAGGGTCTACTAATGCCAGCCCAGGGGAAGCCAATAAAGCCCTATGGGGTCGAAGCCAATTTTCCTCATTTTTGGGAAAAAGTTTCCGTCCGTCCCCACTCGAAATGCGTCCACCAAAAGAGATCTCTCAAAACGACCGACGGACGCACCTTCAGAGGCAAACTAGTGCTTGCTTCTAGTGTCATCGCCTGCTTAACCATCCTGCGTAGGGAGTTGACGAGTCCTGCAGCCTCTGCAAGCCTAGGATGCGTGAGCACGGTGCAAGAGGAAGGACTGAGGAGGATGTGAGGGGGCGCGGTTGAGAAAGCGTTGGGTGGGGCTATGCAAAGGTCTTCCAGCTCCCTCAGTGCATTGTGGGTGCGCCCGGAGTGCTGCCTGAGCGTGTTGCATCTGATACGTCCCCTATCTGGGGATCATATATTAAAGGGAGCATAGGTGCAGCACGTTTCTGTAAAACTAATAGAGGGCGCTGCAATGTTACTGTAGAAACCAATGGACAGCATGGCAGGTAGCTATACATAGATTTTAATGACGACGACTGCCAAGGCTAAAGCCCGTGTATATTCCATAGACTATAGCTATCTCCAGGATAGCTGCATGCGCAGTCGCGCCATTGTCTCGCACGGCTGTTTTCATTCCGCGCTTCCTGAGAAGGCAATGTACGCATACGTCACTAGTGACGTATGCGTACATTGACCTGAAGGAAGCGGAAGGTAGCGCAATGTACGCTTTTTGACCGGATGGAGGAAAATCAGGTTGATGGAGGTCACGTGACCGAAGTGACAAGCGGCTCCAGGAGAAGATTTGGGATAAGAAGAAGAGGTAAGCAGGCTGCCTGGGGAGCAATAGGTAAGTATATATTTTTTTGTTTTTAATGACAGAACCCCTTTAAGGCTCTATTATGACACTTTTCGAACCGTGGTATGGTTACATGTGGGGAGTGTGGTGACAATACGGTTACACTAGGAAAGTGGGCTTACATGAGGGGAGCGTGGAGGCGGTGCGGCTACACAAGGGGACTGTGATGGAACCCCTAACAATAATCTGTGCCGTGTCATTTCCATAAATGTCATAGAAGGTAATGAAAATGAAGTGAACAGTTTAGCATACAGTAATTCCCCTTTCACATGGGCCAAAACTCTCACTATTCTCACTTACCCAAAGTAAGCTCTGGTAGACTACACATGTGATACTGGACAGTGCACCCATCCTCAGCCCTAGTTGGCCTGTGGTTCACATTCCTATGTGGGTCAGAAGCGGTGTTGTGTCTCCTTAAGGAGAGCACCCAAAAAGTATGTGGAGACACCCATGGGGTAAATGGGTCAGGGGATGGTATAGTCACTACCCAAGCACTGCACACAGAAGAGGGGTTTGAAAACCTAAAAAATGAGTAAGAAAACTTATAAGGTGATGCTAGCTCCTCTGGGATATCTATGCAAATAAGGATAAGAAAATACCTCTATAGCGCCATCTATTGGATGCAGCATTCCTTCAAATCCAAGTGATTTATCGCAAGCCTTAACAATGATTGGGAATATTAAACCAAGCCAGGAAGCCATGCACAGACAGACTGTTTCATGGTGATTGCCCCTCCTCAGTGTGCAGCAGGCTTCTGGCTTAGGGTGCATTCTCACACGAACGTATATCGGCTCGGTTTTCACGCCGAGCCGATATACGTCGTCCTCATCTGCAGGGGGGGGGGGGGGGGGGGAGGCTGGAAGAGCCAGGAGCGAGAACTGAGCTCCCACCTCCTCTCTGCCTCCTCTCCACCCCCTCTCCGCCCCTCTGCCATGCTGTCCATTGGTTTCTACAGTAACATAACAGCGCCCTCTATTGGTTTTACAGAAACGTGCTGCACCTCCTATTGGATTTACCCAAATTACAGCACCATAGAGATTAGCGGGTCACCTCCCAGTTCTCCATCTTTTTGCCCTAATTTTCTCTAGGGTGGTTTCAAACCGGCGGGAAAGTCGCGCCAATTTTACCCGATGCGTTGGTTATTGAAAAAAAAAAAAGCAGATTCCGCAGCCAATGCTGAGGTAAAATGAAAGCTGTGCTGTGATTGGTTGCTATTTTTTATACTGTTAAGGTAACATGAAAGCTGTGCTGTGATTGGTTGCTATATATTATACTGCTGAGGCAACATGAAAGCTGTGCTGTGATTGGTTGATACTTCTTATACTACTCAGGTTACATGAAAGCTGTGCTGCGATTGGTTGCTATATATTATACCGGGAAGATCCTAGCAATACTGAGAATAATGAAAATAAAACGCATCATAGGCTGAAGAAATTATACGCACGGCACGTCTTTTCTTCAGCCTTACATGACTATATATCTATATATGTATACATCCATATATTTGGGTAGAAATCCATAAAAATATATATCGATATATATGTATTTCTATATATTTATATAGATATTTATCTATACACAGAGACAGATAGATAGATAGATAGATAGATAGATAGATAGATAGATAGATAGATAGATAGATAGATAGATAGATAGATAGATAGATAGATAGACTGTATGCAATAACCCTGGATGTCTGACAGTTGAAGCTGACTGGTGATGTCATTAAGGCTCTATTATGACACGTACAGCTTGGAACCATAAATACTCATGCACGGCTGCCATTTACAGCCAGTCTCCATTGGAGATGGAAGTGGGCAGAAATGTACTGGCCTATCTTCCTATTCTGACTCAATAACATGGCTGTAAGCGTATCGGCTGAAGTAACTTCTCTTGTACTTATGAACCAGTACTCACAGAAGATATATGTTGTCAGACAGCATCCAACTCCACTGCAGAGGCATGCGAGAAGATTCCAGGGTTTATTCAGGTAGAAATCTTGTATAATGCACATTCAGCAGTAGGTAAAAAGAATGATGATTAGCCAAAGCACAGAGTAGAGACCTAGCACATAGGCCATAGACAGGAAACTCCCTAGCAGGAGGAAAAGGAGGAGTTATGCAATACAGGGGGTACAGAGAACCAGAAGGGACAAACTAAAGAAGGCAAACACTTGCAGATACAGTACAGGTTATACATGACAATGAATAGAGTCAGGTAGATGAGACATGACACTTCCCAAGACGCCACAGCAGCCGGACAAATTGTATGTTCGACAGAATGGCTGTTTTATTCAGCCCATAAAGGTGACTACCCACTACAGTTTTTTTTTTCACAGCGAAATTCGCAGCAGTTTTTTTTCTGCAGGGGTCTATGGGACTTGTAATGTTAAAATCGCAATCGCGCAAAATCGCGATTTTAACTGGAAGCAAAACAACAACACACACACCCTACGTCTGTATGCTCCACGTATTCGGGTCATGGGCGTATGTACAGTGGGTGCGGTCGCACCTGGGGCCCGGAGCCCTAGGGGGCCCATAAAGTCTCTCTTTCCCACATTGTAAACCAATGCTATCAATGAAGCTTTATAGTTGGGGGCCCAGTTCCAGACTTCGTACTGGGGCCCCACAGCTTCAAGTTACACCTCCGGATTAGGATAATGCTAGGCCATTCCAACCAGCCTGTGTGAGTGACCTACAGTCGCTGCTAGTTCAAAAGCGGCAAGCATGCAGGCTGGCCCCTGATGCGTGCTTCAGAGCCAACGCTTATAGATGGAGCGACATTCGGGGAGCAAAGAACTCCAATGAACGGATGTCTACTTTAAAAGGATGTATTGCTTTATTCAATGCCTAGACACAGCAACAGTTCAACCGCTCGATAAAGACCGCAGTCAATAAAGGAAATAAAGAAATGTGTCTGTTTAATGTAAACTTGCATGGGAAACGTTTGCGAGCCACTGACTGACTGAATGCTGCTGGTGCCGCTGCTGCATGTCTGAAACTTGGTCTGACGTTACATGCATCACCAGGAATAAGGCCTTGCCTATAAGCATTCCCCAGCTGGCAAAAACGGAACATCCCTGCCTATTCCTCACCGTGGAAGGACAGAACCTACCTTTTTAAAAAAAAAAAAAAAAATAGGCCACAGCGGCAGCCAACTGGATTTTGGTAGGCCGCTGTCTCCCCCTTGTGTGCTGCATTCAAAATGCACTCTGCTAAAAATAAAAAGGATCCAGTTCTGTGGCTTCTCGGAGGAGATAGGGGTTCCCCACCTCCCGTCTCCGAGCTGCAGCGAAGACTGACTAACATGGCTGCCAAGTCTGGTATTTATACTTCTAAATTGATGACATCACAATGCAGTGACATCAGCCTGCCAGACACCTGGCTCATTTGCATACAGTGTGTGTGTATGTATGTATGTATGAATGAATCTATCTATTTATTTATTAATTATGTAGATTATAGATATAGATTATATCTGAATTATAGATTTTGTGCATATAGATAAAAGATAGATTTTAGATGAGATATATATATATCTACATACATACACAAACACATATAGCTGTATTATGTATATATGTAGATTCTATAATGTATGTTGATTATATAATAGATCTATTGATTGATAGATAGATAATCCATAGATCTATTATATAATTAATATAGATGATAGAATCTACATAGATATAAATAATCTAAAATCTATCATCTGGATATAATGTATGTCTATAATCTACACTATCTATCTATCGCTATACAAATAGCAAGATTTATTTCTCTATATAATCTATAGTTATGGATGGATGGATGGATTTATTTATGTATGGCGGGAAAAAAAAAAAAAAAAGGCCTGCTGTACATTTAAACTTCTTCAGATGACCATGCTGATCTATTCTTATTCTTACTAGGGTCTACTAATGCCAGCCCAGGGGAAGCCAATAAAGCCCTATGGGGTCGAAGCCAATTTTCCTCATTTTTGGGAAAAAGTTTCCGTCCGTCCCCACTCGAAATGCGTCCACCAAAAGAGATCTCTCAAAACGACCGACGGACGCACCTTCAGAGGCAAACTAGTGCTTGCTTCTAGTGTCATCGCCTGCTTAACCATCCTGCGTAGGGAGTTGACGAGTCCTGCAGCCTCTGCAAGCCTAGGATGCGTGAGCACGGTGCAAGAGGAAGGACTGAGGAGGATGTGAGGGGGCGCGGTTGAGAAAGCGTTGGGTGGGGCTATGCAAAGGTCTTCCAGCTCCCTCAGTGCATTGTGGGTGCGCCCGGAGTGCTGCCTGAGCGTGTTGCATCTGATACGTCCCCTATCTGGGGATCATATATTAAAGGGAGCATAGGTGCAGCACGTTTCTGTAAAACTAATAGAGGGCGCTGCAATGTTACTGTAGAAACCAATGGACAGCATGGCAGGTAGCTATACATAGATTTTAATGACGACGACTGCCAAGGCTAAAGCCCGTGTATATTCCATAGACTATAGCTATCTCCAGGATAGCTGCATGCGCAGTCGCGCCATTGTCTCGCACGGCTGTTTTCATTCCGCGCTTCCTGAGAAGGCAATGTACGCATACGTCACTAGTGACGTATGCGTACATTGACCTGAAGGAAGCGGAAGGTAGCGCAATGTACGCTTTTTGACCGGATGGAGGAAAATCAGGTTGATGGAGGTCACGTGACCGAAGTGACAAGCGGCTCCAGGAGAAGATTTGGGATAAGAAGAAGAGGTAAGCAGGCTGCCTGGGGAGCAATAGGTAAGTATATATTTTTTTGTTTTTAATGACAGAACCCCTTTAAGGCTCTATTATGACACTTTTCGAACCGTGGTATGGTTACATGTGGGGAGTGTGGTGACAATACGGTTACACTAGGAAAGTGGGCTTACATGAGGGGAGCGTGGAGGCGGTGCGGCTACACAAGGGGACTGTGATGGAACCCCTAACAATAATCTGTGCCGTGTCATTTCCATAAATGTCATAGAAGGTAATGAAAATGAAGTGAACAGTTTAGCATACAGTAATTCCCCTTTCACATGGGCCAAAACTCTCACTATTCTCACTTACCCAAAGTAAGCTCTGGTAGACTACACATGTGATACTGGACAGTGCACCCATCCTCAGCCCTAGTTGGCCTGTGGTTCACATTCCTATGTGGGTCAGAAGCGGTGTTGTGTCTCCTTAAGGAGAGCACCCAAAAAGTATGTGGAGACACCCATGGGGTAAATGGGTCAGGGGATGGTATAGTCACTACCCAAGCACTGCACACAGAAGAGGGGTTTGAAAACCTAAAAAATGAGTAAGAAAACTTATAAGGTGATGCTAGCTCCTCTGGGATATCTATGCAAATAAGGATAAGAAAATACCTCTATAGCGCCATCTATTGGATGCAGCATTCCTTCAAATCCAAGTGATTTATCGCAAGCCTTAACAATGATTGGGAATATTAAACCAAGCCAGGAAGCCATGCACAGACAGACTGTTTCATGGTGATTGCCCCTCCTCAGTGTGCAGCAGGCTTCTGGCTTAGGGTGCATTCTCACACGAACGTATATCGGCTCGGTTTTCACGCCGAGCCGATATACGTCGTCCTCATCTGCAGGGGGGGGGGGGGGGGGGGAGGCTGGAAGAGCCAGGAGCGAGAACTGAGCTCCCACCTCCTCTCTGCCTCCTCTCCACCCCCTCTCCGCCCCTCTGCCATGCTGTCCATTGGTTTCTACAGTAACATAACAGCGCCCTCTATTGGTTTTACAGAAACGTGCTGCACCTCCTATTGGATTTACCCAAATTACAGCACCATAGAGATTAGCGGGTCACCTCCCAGTTCTCCATCTTTTTGCCCTAATTTTCTCTAGGGTGGTTTCAAACCGGCGGGAAAGTCGCGCCAATTTTACCCGATGCGTTGGTTATTGAAAAAAAAAAAAGCAGATTCCGCAGCCAATGCTGAGGTAAAATGAAAGCTGTGCTGTGATTGGTTGCTATTTTTTATACTGTTAAGGTAACATGAAAGCTGTGCTGTGATTGGTTGCTATATATTATACTGCTGAGGCAACATGAAAGCTGTGCTGTGATTGGTTGATACTTCTTATACTACTCAGGTTACATGAAAGCTGTGCTGCGATTGGTTGCTATATATTATACCGGGAAGATCCTAGCAATACTGAGAATAATGAAAATAAAACGCATCATAGGCTGAAGAAATTATACGCACGGCACGTCTTTTCTTCAGCCTTACATGACTATATATCTATATATGTATACATCCATATATTTGGGTAGAAATCCATAAAAATATATATCGATATATATGTATTTCTATATATTTATATAGATATTTATCTATACACAGAGACAGATAGATAGATAGATAGATAGATAGATAGATAGATAGATAGATAGATAGATAGATAGATAGATAGATAGATAGATAGATAGATAGACTGTATGCAATAACCCTGGATGTCTGACAGTTGAAGCTGACTGGTGATGTCATTAAGGCTCTATTATGACACGTACAGCTTGGAACCATAAATACTCATGCACGGCTGCCATTTACAGCCAGTCTCCATTGGAGATGGAAGTGGGCAGAAATGTACTGGCCTATCTTCCTATTCTGACTCAATAACATGGCTGTAAGCGTATCGGCTGAAGTAACTTCTCTTGTACTTATGAACCAGTACTCACAGAAGATATATGTTGTCAGACAGCATCCAACTCCACTGCAGAGGCATGCGAGAAGATTCCAGGGTTTATTCAGGTAGAAATCTTGTATAATGCACATTCAGCAGTAGGTAAAAAGAATGATGATTAGCCAAAGCACAGAGTAGAGACCTAGCACATAGGCCATAGACAGGAAACTCCCTAGCAGGAGGAAAAGGAGGAGTTATGCAATACAGGGGGTACAGAGAACCAGAAGGGACAAACTAAAGAAGGCAAACACTTGCAGATACAGTACAGGTTATACATGACAATGAATAGAGTCAGGTAGATGAGACATGACACTTCCCAAGACGCCACAGCAGCCGGACAAATTGTATGTTCGACAGAATGGCTGTTTTATTCAGCCCATAAAGGTGACTACCCACTACAGTTTTTTTTTTCACAGCGAAATTCGCAGCAGTTTTTTTTCTGCAGGGGTCTATGGGACTTGTAATGTTAAAATCGCAATCGCGCAAAATCGCGATTTTAACTGGAAGCAAAACAACAACACACACACCCTACGTCTGTATGCTCCACGTATTCGGGTCATGGGCGTATGTACAGTGGGTGCGGTCGCACCTGGGGCCCGGAGCCCTAGGGGGCCCATAAAGTCTCTCTTTCCCACATTGTAAACCAATGCTATCAATGAAGCTTTATAGTTGGGGGCCCAGTTCCAGACTTCGTACTGGGGCCCCACAGCTTCAAGTTACACCTCCGGATTAGGATAATGCTAGGCCATTCCAACCAGCCTGTGTGAGTGACCTACAGTCGCTGCTAGTTCAAAAGCGGCAAGCATGCAGGCTGGCCCCTGATGCGTGCTTCAGAGCCAACGCTTATAGATGGAGCGACATTCGGGGAGCAAAGAACTCCAATGAACGGATGTCTACTTTAAAAGGATGTATTGCTTTATTCAATGCCTAGACACAGCAACAGTTCAACCGCTCGATAAAGACCGCAGTCAATAAAGGAAATAAAGAAATGTGTCTGTTTAATGTAAACTTGCATGGGAAACGTTTGCGAGCCACTGACTGACTGAATGCTGCTGGTGCCGCTGCTGCATGTCTGAAACTTGGTCTGACGTTACATGCATCACCAGGAATAAGGCCTTGCCTATAAGCATTCCCCAGCTGGCAAAAACGGAACATCCCTGCCTATTCCTCACCGTGGAAGGACAGAACCTACCTTTTTAAAAAAAAAAAAAAAAATAGGCCACAGCGGCAGCCAACTGGATTTTGGTAGGCCGCTGTCTCCCCCTTGTGTGCTGCATTCAAAATGCACTCTGCTAAAAATAAAAAGGATCCAGTTCTGTGGCTTCTCGGAGGAGATAGGGGTTCCCCACCTCCCGTCTCCGAGCTGCAGCGAAGACTGACTAACATGGCTGCCAAGTCTGGTATTTATACTTCTAAATTGATGACATCACAATGCAGTGACATCAGCCTGCCAGACACCTGGCTCATTTGCATACAGTGTGTGTGTATGTATGTATGTATGAATGAATCTATCTATTTATTTATTAATTATGTAGATTATAGATATAGATTATATCTGAATTATAGATTTTGTGCATATAGATAAAAGATAGATTTTAGATGAGATATATATATATCTACATACATACACAAACACATATAGCTGTATTATGTATATATGTAGATTCTATAATGTATGTTGATTATATAATAGATCTATTGATTGATAGATAGATAATCCATAGATCTATTATATAATTAATATAGATGATAGAATCTACATAGATATAAATAATCTAAAATCTATCATCTGGATATAATGTATGTCTATAATCTACACTATCTATCTATCGCTATACAAATAGCAAGATTTATTTCTCTATATAATCTATAGTTATGGATGGATGGATGGATTTATTTATGTATGGCGGGAAAAAAAAAAAAAAAAGGCCTGCTGTACATTTAAACTTCTTCAGATGACCATGCTGATCTATTCTTATTCTTACTAGGGTCTACTAATGCCAGCCCAGGGGAAGCCAATAAAGCCCTATGGGGTCGAAGCCAATTTTCCTCATTTTTGGGAAAAAGTTTCCGTCCGTCCCCACTCGAAATGCGTCCACCAAAAGAGATCTCTCAAAACGACCGACGGACGCACCTTCAGAGGCAAACTAGTGCTTGCTTCTAGTGTCATCGCCTGCTTAACCATCCTGCGTAGGGAGTTGACGAGTCCTGCAGCCTCTGCAAGCCTAGGATGCGTGAGCACGGTGCAAGAGGAAGGACTGAGGAGGATGTGAGGGGGCGCGGTTGAGAAAGCGTTGGGTGGGGCTATGCAAAGGTCTTCCAGCTCCCTCAGTGCATTGTGGGTGCGCCCGGAGTGCTGCCTGAGCGTGTTGCATCTGATACGTCCCCTATCTGGGGATCATATATTAAAGGGAGCATAGGTGCAGCACGTTTCTGTAAAACTAATAGAGGGCGCTGCAATGTTACTGTAGAAACCAATGGACAGCATGGCAGGTAGCTATACATAGATTTTAATGACGACGACTGCCAAGGCTAAAGCCCGTGTATATTCCATAGACTATAGCTATCTCCAGGATAGCTGCATGCGCAGTCGCGCCATTGTCTCGCACGGCTGTTTTCATTCCGCGCTTCCTGAGAAGGCAATGTACGCATACGTCACTAGTGACGTATGCGTACATTGACCTGAAGGAAGCGGAAGGTAGCGCAATGTACGCTTTTTGACCGGATGGAGGAAAATCAGGTTGATGGAGGTCACGTGACCGAAGTGACAAGCGGCTCCAGGAGAAGATTTGGGATAAGAAGAAGAGGTAAGCAGGCTGCCTGGGGAGCAATAGGTAAGTATATATTTTTTTGTTTTTAATGACAGAACCCCTTTAAGGCTCTATTATGACACTTTTCGAACCGTGGTATGGTTACATGTGGGGAGTGTGGTGACAATACGGTTACACTAGGAAAGTGGGCTTACATGAGGGGAGCGTGGAGGCGGTGCGGCTACACAAGGGGACTGTGATGGAACCCCTAACAATAATCTGTGCCGTGTCATTTCCATAAATGTCATAGAAGGTAATGAAAATGAAGTGAACAGTTTAGCATACAGTAATTCCCCTTTCACATGGGCCAAAACTCTCACTATTCTCACTTACCCAAAGTAAGCTCTGGTAGACTACACATGTGATACTGGACAGTGCACCCATCCTCAGCCCTAGTTGGCCTGTGGTTCACATTCCTATGTGGGTCAGAAGCGGTGTTGTGTCTCCTTAAGGAGAGCACCCAAAAAGTATGTGGAGACACCCATGGGGTAAATGGGTCAGGGGATGGTATAGTCACTACCCAAGCACTGCACACAGAAGAGGGGTTTGAAAACCTAAAAAATGAGTAAGAAAACTTATAAGGTGATGCTAGCTCCTCTGGGATATCTATGCAAATAAGGATAAGAAAATACCTCTATAGCGCCATCTATTGGATGCAGCATTCCTTCAAATCCAAGTGATTTATCGCAAGCCTTAACAATGATTGGGAATATTAAACCAAGCCAGGAAGCCATGCACAGACAGACTGTTTCATGGTGATTGCCCCTCCTCAGTGTGCAGCAGGCTTCTGGCTTAGGGTGCATTCTCACACGAACGTATATCGGCTCGGTTTTCACGCCGAGCCGATATACGTCGTCCTCATCTGCAGGGGGGGGGGGGGGGGGGAGGCTGGAAGAGCCAGGAGCGAGAACTGAGCTCCCACCTCCTCTCTGCCTCCTCTCCACCCCCTCTCCGCCCCTCTGCCATGCTGTCCATTGGTTTCTACAGTAACATAACAGCGCCCTCTATTGGTTTTACAGAAACGTGCTGCACCTCCTATTGGATTTACCCAAATTACAGCACCATAGAGATTAGCGGGTCACCTCCCAGTTCTCCATCTTTTTGCCCTAATTTTCTCTAGGGTGGTTTCAAACCGGCGGGAAAGTCGCGCCAATTTTACCCGATGCGTTGGTTATTGAAAAAAAAAAAAGCAGATTCCGCAGCCAATGCTGAGGTAAAATGAAAGCTGTGCTGTGATTGGTTGCTATTTTTTATACTGTTAAGGTAACATGAAAGCTGTGCTGTGATTGGTTGCTATATATTATACTGCTGAGGCAACATGAAAGCTGTGCTGTGATTGGTTGATACTTCTTATACTACTCAGGTTAATGAAAGCTGTGCTGCGATTGGTTGCTATATATTATACCGGGAAGATCCTAGCAATACTGAGAATAATGAAAATAAAACGCATCATAGGCTGAAGAAATTATACGCACGGCACGTCTTTTCTTCAGCCTTACATGACTATATATCTATATATGTATACATCCATATATTTGGGTAGAAATCCATAAAAATATATATCGATATATATGTATTTCTATATATTTATATAGATATTTATCTATACACAGAGACAGATAGATAGATAGATAGATAGATAGATAGATAGATAGATAGATAGATAGATAGATAGATAGATAGATAGATAGATAGATAGATAGATAGATAGATAGATAGATAGATAGATAGACTGTATGCAATAACCCTGGATGTCTGACAGTTCAAGCTGACTGGTGATGTCATTAAGGCTCTATTATGACACGTACAGCTTGGAACCATAAATACTCATGCACGGCTGCCATTTACAGCCAGTCTCCATTGGAGATGGAAGTGGGCAGAAATGTACTGGCCTATCTTCCTATTCTGACTCAATAACATGGCTGTAAGCGTATCGGCTGAAGTAACTTCTCTTGTACTTATGAACCAGTACTCACAGAAGATATATGTTGTCAGACAGCATCCAACTCCACTGCAGAGGCATGCGAGAAGATTCCAGGGTTTATTCAGGTAGAAATCTTGTATAATGCACATTCAGCAGTAGGTAAAAAGAATGATGATTAGCCAAAGCACAGAGTAGAGACCTAGCACATAGGCCATAGACAGGAAACTCCCTAGCAGGAGGAAAAGGAGGAGTTATGCAATACAGGGGGTACAGAGAACCAGAAGGGACAAACTAAAGAAGGCAAACACTTGCAGATACAGTACAGGTTATACATGACAATGAATAGAGTCAGGTAGATGAGACATGACACTTCCCAAGACGCCACAGCAGCCGGACAAATTGTATGTTCGACAGAATGGCTGTTTTATTCAGCCCATAAAGGTGACTACCCACTACAGTTTTTTTTTTCACAGCGAAATTCGCAGCAGTTTTTTTTCTGCAGGGGTCTATGGGACTTGTAATGTTAAAATCGCAATCGCGCAAAATCGCGATTTTAACTGGAAGCAAAACAACAACACACACACCCTACGTCTGTATGCTCCACGTATTCGGGTCATGGGCGTATGTACAGTGGGTGCGGTCGCACCTGGGGCCCGGAGCCCTAGGGGGCCCATAAAGTCTCTCTTTCCCACATTGTAAACCAATGCTATCAATGAAGCTTTATAGTTGGGGGCCCAGTTCCAGACTTCGTACTGGGGCCCCACAGCTTCAAGTTACACCTCCGGATTAGGATAATGCTAGGCCATTCCAACCAGCCTGTGTGAGTGACCTACAGTCGCTGCTAGTTCAAAAGCGGCAAGCATGCAGGCTGGCCCCTGATGCGTGCTTCAGAGCCAACGCTTATAGATGGAGCGACATTCGGGGAGCAAAGAACTCCAATGAACGGATGTCTACTTTAAAAGGATGTATTGCTTTATTCAATGCCTAGACACAGCAACAGTTCAACCGCTCGATAAAGACCGCAGTCAATAAAGGAAATAAAGAAATGTGTCTGTTTAATGTAAACTTGCATGGGAAACGTTTGCGAGCCACTGACTGACTGAATGCTGCTGGTGCCGCTGCTGCATGTCTGAAACTTGGTCTGACGTTACATGCATCACCAGGAATAAGGCCTTGCCTATAAGCATTCCCCAGCTGGCAAAAACGGAACATCCCTGCCTATTCCTCACCGTGGAAGGACAGAACCTACCTTTTTAAAAAAAAAAAAAAAATAGGCCACAGCGGCAGCCAACTGGATTTTGGTAGGCCGCTGTCTCCCCCTTGTGTGCTGCATTCAAAATGCACTCTGCTAAAAATAAAAAGGATCCAGTTCTGTGGCTTCTCGGAGGAGATAGGGGTTCCCCACCTCCCGTCTCCGAGCTGCAGCGAAGACTGACTAACATGGCTGCCAAGTCTGGTATTTATACTTCTAAATTGATGACATCACAATGCAGTGACATCAGCCTGCCAGACACCTGGCTCATTTGCATACAGTGTGTGTGTATGTATGTATGTATGAATGAATCTATCTATTTATTTATTAATTATGTAGATTATAGATATAGATTATATCTGAATTATAGATTTTGTGCATATAGATAAAAGATAGATTTTAGATGAGATATATATATATCTACATACATACACAAACACATATAGCTGTATTATGTATATATGTAGATTCTATAATGTATGTTGATTATATAATAGATCTATTGATTGATAGATAGATAATCCATAGATCTATTATATAATTAATATAGATGATAGAATCTACATAGATATAAATAATCTAAAATCTATCATCTGGATATAATGTATGTCTATAATCTACACTATCTATCTATCGCTATACAAATAGCAAGATTTATTTCTCTATATAATCTATAGTTATGGATGGATGGATTTATTTATGTATGGCGGGAAAAAAAAAAAAAAAAGGCCTGCTGTACATTTAAACTTCTTCAGATGACCATGCTGATCTATTCTTATTCTTACTAGGGTCTACTAATGCCAGCCCAGGGGAAGCCAATAAAGCCCTATGGGGTCGAAGCCAATTTTCCTCATTTTTGGGAAAAAGTTTCCGTCCGTCCCCACTCGAAATGCGTCCACCAAAAGAGATCTCTCAAAACGACCGACGGACGCACCTTCAGAGGCAAACTAGTGCTTGCTTCTAGTGTCATCGCCTGCTTAACCATCCTGCGTAGGGAGTTGACGAGTCCTGCAGCCTCTGCAAGCCTAGGATGCGTGAGCACGGTGCAAGAGGAAGGACTGAGGAGGATGTGAGGGGGCGCGGTTGAGAAAGCGTTGGGTGGGGCTATGCAAAGGTCTTCCAGCTCCCTCAGTGCATTGTGGGTGCGCCCGGAGTGCTGCCTGAGCGTGTTGCATCTGATACGTCCCCTATCTGGGGATCATATATTAAAGGGAGCATAGGTGCAGCACGTTTCTGTAAAACTAATAGAGGGCGCTGCAATGTTACTGTAGAAACCAATGGACAGCATGGCAGGTAGCTATACATAGATTTTAATGACGACGACTGCCAAGGCTAAAGCCCGTGTATATTCCATAGACTATAGCTATCTCCAGGATAGCTGCATGCGCAGTCGCGCCATTGTCTCGCACGGCTGTTTTCATTCCGCGCTTCCTGAGAAGGCAATGTACGCATACGTCACTAGTGACGTATGCGTACATTGACCTGAAGGAAGCGGAAGGTAGCGCAATGTACGCTTTTTGACCGGATGGAGGAAAATCAGGTTGATGGAGGTCACGTGACCGAAGTGACAAGCGGCTCCAGGAGAAGATTTGGGATAAGAAGAAGAGGTAAGCAGGCTGCCTGGGGAGCAATAGGTAAGTATATATTTTTTTGTTTTTAATGACAGAACCCCTTTAAGGCTCTATTATGACACTTTTCGAACCGTGGTATGGTTACATGTGGGGAGTGTGGTGACAATACGGTTACACTAGGAAAGTGGGCTTACATGAGGGGAGCGTGGAGGCGGTGCGGCTACACAAGGGGACTGTGATGGAACCCCTAACAATAATCTGTGCCGTGTCATTTCCATAAATGTCATAGAAGGTAATGAAAATGAAGTGAACAGTTTAGCATACAGTAATTCCCCTTTCACATGGGCCAAAACTCTCACTATTCTCACTTACCCAAAGTAAGCTCTGGTAGACTACACATGTGATACTGGACAGTGCACCCATCCTCAGCCCTAGTTGGCCTGTGGTTCACATTCCTATGTGGGTCAGAAGCGGTGTTGTGTCTCCTTAAGGAGAGCACCCAAAAAGTATGTGGAGACACCCATGGGGTAAATGGGTCAGGGGATGGTATAGTCACTACCCAAGCACTGCACACAGAAGAGGGGTTTGAAAACCTAAAAAATGAGTAAGAAAACTTATAAGGTGATGCTAGCTCCTCTGGGATATCTATGCAAATAAGGATAAGAAAATACCTCTATAGCGCCATCTATTGGATGCAGCATTCCTTCAAATCCAAGTGATTTATCGCAAGCCTTAACAATGATTGGGAATATTAAACCAAGCCAGGAAGCCATGCACAGACAGACTGTTTCATGGTGATTGCCCCTCCTCAGTGTGCAGCAGGCTTCTGGCTTAGGGTGCATTCTCACACGAACGTATATCGGCTCGGTTTTCACGCCGAGCCGATATACGTCGTCCTCATCTGCAGGGGGGGGGGGGGGGGGGGAGGCTGGAAGAGCCAGGAGCGAGAACTGAGCTCCCACCTCCTCTCTGCCTCCTCTCCACCCCCTCTCCGCCCCTCTGCCATGCTGTCCATTGGTTTCTACAGTAACATAACAGCGCCCTCTATTGGTTTTACAGAAACGTGCTGCACCTCCTATTGGATTTACCCAAATTACAGCACCATAGAGATTAGCGGGTCACCTCCCAGTTCTCCATCTTTTTGCCCTAATTTTCTCTAGGGTGGTTTCAAACCGGCGGGAAAGTCGCGCCAATTTTACCCGATGCGTTGGTTATTGAAAAAAAAAAAAGCAGATTCCGCAGCCAATGCTGAGGTAAAATGAAAGCTGTGCTGTGATTGGTTGCTATTTTTTATACTGTTAAGGTAACATGAAAGCTGTGCTGTGATTGGTTGCTATATATTATACTGCTGAGGCAACATGAAAGCTGTGCTGTGATTGGTTGATACTTCTTATACTACTCAGGTTACATGAAAGCTGTGCTGCGATTGGTTGCTATATATTATACCGGGAAGATCCTAGCAATACTGAGAATAATGAAAATAAAACGCATCATAGGCTGAAGAAATTATACGCACGGCACGTCTTTTCTTCAGCCTTACATGACTATATATCTATATATGTATACATCCATATATTTGGGTAGAAATCCATAAAAATATATATCGATATATATGTATTTCTATATATTTATATAGATATTTATCTATACACAGAGACAGATAGATAGATAGATAGATAGATAGATAGATAGATAGATAGATAGATAGATAGATAGATAGATAGATAGATAGATAGATAGATAGATAGATAGATAGATAGATAGATAGATAGATAGATAGACTGTATGCAATAACCCTGGATGTCTGACAGTTGAAGCTGACTGGTGATGTCATTAAGGCTCTATTATGACACGTACAGCTTGGAACCATAAATACTCATGCACGGCTGCCATTTACAGCCAGTCTCCATTGGAGATGGAAGTGGGCAGAAATGTACTGGCCTATCTTCCTATTCTGACTCAATAACATGGCTGTAAGCGTATCGGCTGAAGTAACTTCTCTTGTACTTATGAACCAGTACTCACAGAAGATATATGTTGTCAGACAGCATCCAACTCCACTGCAGAGGCATGCGAGAAGATTCCAGGGTTTATTCAGGTAGAAATCTTGTATAATGCACATTCAGCAGTAGGTAAAAAGAATGATGATTAGCCAAAGCACAGAGTAGAGACCTAGCACATAGGCCATAGACAGGAAACTCCCTAGCAGGAGGAAAAGGAGGAGTTATGCAATACAGGGGGTACAGAGAACCAGAAGGGACAAACTAAAGAAGGCAAACACTTGCAGATACAGTACAGGTTATACATGACAATGAATAGAGTCAGGTAGATGAGACATGACACTTCCCAAGACGCCACAGCAGCCGGACAAATTGTATGTTCGACAGAATGGCTGTTTTATTCAGCCCATAAAGGTGACTACCCACTACAGTTTTTTTTTTCACAGCGAAATTCGCAGCAGTTTTTTTTCTGCAGGGGTCTATGGGACTTGTAATGTTAAAATCGCAATCGCGCAAAATCGCGATTTTAACTGGAAGCAAAACAACAACACACACACCCTACGTCTGTATGCTCCACGTATTCGGGTCATGGGCGTATGTACAGTGGGTGCGGTCGCACCTGGGGCCCGGAGCCCTAGGGGGCCCATAAAGTCTCTCTTTCCCACATTGTAAACCAATGCTATCAATGAAGCTTTATAGTTGGGGGCCCAGTTCCAGACTTCGTACTGGGGCCCCACAGCTTCAAGTTACACCTCCGGATTAGGATAATGCTAGGCCATTCCAACCAGCCTGTGTGAGTGACCTACAGTCGCTGCTAGTTCAAAAGCGGCAAGCATGCAGGCTGGCCCCTGATGCGTGCTTCAGAGCCAACGCTTATAGATGGAGCGACATTCGGGGAGCAAAGAACTCCAATGAACGGATGTCTACTTTAAAAGGATGTATTGCTTTATTCAATGCCTAGACACAGCAACAGTTCAACCGCTCGATAAAGACCGCAGTCAATAAAGGAAATAAAGAAATGTGTCTGTTTAATGTAAACTTGCATGGGAAACGTTTGCGAGCCACTGACTGACTGAATGCTGCTGGTGCCGCTGCTGCATGTCTGAAACTTGGTCTGACGTTACATGCATCACCAGGAATAAGGCCTTGCCTATAAGCATTCCCCAGCTGGCAAAAACGGAACATCCCTGCCTATTCCTCACCGTGGAAGGACAGAACCTACCTTTTTAAAAAAAAAAAAAAAAATAGGCCACAGCGGCAGCCAACTGGATTTTGGTAGGCCGCTGTCTCCCCCTTGTGTGCTGCATTCAAAATGCACTCTGCTAAAAATAAAAAGGATCCAGTTCTGTGGCTTCTCGGAGGAGATAGGGGTTCCCCACCTCCCGTCTCCGAGCTGCAGCGAAGACTGACTAACATGGCTGCCAAGTCTGGTATTTATACTTCTAAATTGATGACATCACAATGCAGTGACATCAGCCTGCCAGACACCTGGCTCATTTGCATACAGTGTGTGTGTATGTATGTATGTATGAATGAATCTATCTATTTATTTATTAATTATGTAGATTATAGATATAGATTATATCTGAATTATAGATTTTGTGCATATAGATAAAAGATAGATTTTAGATGAGATATATATATATCTACATACATACACAAACACATATAGCTGTATTATGTATATATGTAGATTCTATAATGTATGTTGATTATATAATAGATCTATTGATTGATAGATAGATAATCCATAGATCTATTATATAATTAATATAGATGATAGAATCTACATAGATATAAATAATCTAAAATCTATCATCTGGATATAATGTATGTCTATAATCTACACTATCTATCTATCGCTATACAAATAGCAAGATTTATTTCTCTATATAATCTATAGTTATGGATGGATGGATGGATTTATTTATGTATGGCGGGAAAAAAAAAAAAAAAAGGCCTGCTGTACATTTAAACTTCTTCAGATGACCATGCTGATCTATTCTTATTCTTACTAGGGTCTACTAATGCCAGCCCAGGGGAAGCCAATAAAGCCCTATGGGGTCGAAGCCAATTTTCCTCATTTTTGGGAAAAAGTTTCCGTCCGTCCCCACTCGAAATGCGTCCACCAAAAGAGATCTCTCAAAACGACCGACGGACGCACCTTCAGAGGCAAACTAGTGCTTGCTTCTAGTGTCATCGCCTGCTTAACCATCCTGCGTAGGGAGTTGACGAGTCCTGCAGCCTCTGCAAGCCTAGGATGCGTGAGCACGGTGCAAGAGGAAGGACTGAGGAGGATGTGAGGGGGCGCGGTTGAGAAAGCGTTGGGTGGGGCTATGCAAAGGTCTTCCAGCTCCCTCAGTGCATTGTGGGTGCGCCCGGAGTGCTGCCTGAGCGTGTTGCATCTGATACGTCCCCTATCTGGGGATCATATATTAAAGGGAGCATAGGTGCAGCACGTTTCTGTAAAACTAATAGAGGGCGCTGCAATGTTACTGTAGAAACCAATGGACAGCATGGCAGGTAGCTATACATAGATTTTAATGACGACGACTGCCAAGGCTAAAGCCCGTGTATATTCCATAGACTATAGCTATCTCCAGGATAGCTGCATGCGCAGTCGCGCCATTGTCTCGCACGGCTGTTTTCATTCCGCGCTTCCTGAGAAGGCAATGTACGCATACGTCACTAGTGACGTATGCGTACATTGACCTGAAGGAAGCGGAAGGTAGCGCAATGTACGCTTTTTGACCGGATGGAGGAAAATCAGGTTGATGGAGGTCACGTGACCGAAGTGACAAGCGGCTCCAGGAGAAGATTTGGGATAAGAAGAAGAGGTAAGCAGGCTGCCTGGGGAGCAATAGGTAAGTATATATTTTTTTGTTTTTAATGACAGAACCCCTTTAAGGCTCTATTATGACACTTTTCGAACCGTGGTATGGTTACATGTGGGGAGTGTGGTGACAATACGGTTACACTAGGAAAGTGGGCTTACATGAGGGGAGCGTGGAGGCGGTGCGGCTACACAAGGGGACTGTGATGGAACCCCTAACAATAATCTGTGCCGTGTCATTTCCATAAATGTCATAGAAGGTAATGAAAATGAAGTGAACAGTTTAGCATACAGTAATTCCCCTTTCACATGGGCCAAAACTCTCACTATTCTCACTTACCCAAAGTAAGCTCTGGTAGACTACACATGTGATACTGGACAGTGCACCCATCCTCAGCCCTAGTTGGCCTGTGGTTCACATTCCTATGTGGGTCAGAAGCGGTGTTGTGTCTCCTTAAGGAGAGCACCCAAAAAGTATGTGGAGACACCCATGGGGTAAATGGGTCAGGGGATGGTATAGTCACTACCCAAGCACTGCACACAGAAGAGGGGTTTGAAAACCTAAAAAATGAGTAAGAAAACTTATAAGGTGATGCTAGCTCCTCTGGGATATCTATGCAAATAAGGATAAGAAAATACCTCTATAGCGCCATCTATTGGATGCAGCATTCCTTCAAATCCAAGTGATTTATCGCAAGCCTTAACAATGATTGGGAATATTAAACCAAGCCAGGAAGCCATGCACAGACAGACTGTTTCATGGTGATTGCCCCTCCTCAGTGTGCAGCAGGCTTCTGGCTTAGGGTGCATTCTCACACGAACGTATATCGGCTCGGTTTTCACGCCGAGCCGATATACGTCGTCCTCATCTGCAGGGGGGGGGGGGGGGGGGAGGCTGGAAGAGCCAGGAGCGAGAACTGAGCTCCCACCTCCTCTCTGCCTCCTCTCCACCCCCTCTCCGCCCCTCTGCCATGCTGTCCATTGGTTTCTACAGTAACATAACAGCGCCCTCTATTGGTTTTACAGAAACGTGCTGCACCTCCTATTGGATTTACCCAAATTACAGCACCATAGAGATTAGCGGGTCACCTCCCAGTTCTCCATCTTTTTGCCCTAATTTTCTCTAGGGTGGTTTCAAACCGGCGGGAAAGTCGCGCCAATTTTACCCGATGCGTTGGTTATTGAAAAAAAAAAAAGCAGATTCCGCAGCCAATGCTGAGGTAAAATGAAAGCTGTGCTGTGATTGGTTGCTATTTTTTATACTGTTAAGGTAACATGAAAGCTGTGCTGTGATTGGTTGCTATATATTATACTGCTGAGGCAACATGAAAGCTGTGCTGTGATTGGTTGATACTTCTTATACTACTCAGGTTACATGAAAGCTGTGCTGCGATTGGTTGCTATATATTATACCGGGAAGATCCTAGCAATACTGAGAATAATGAAAATAAAACGCATCATAGGCTGAAGAAATTATACGCACGGCACGTCTTTTCTTCAGCCTTACATGACTATATATCTATATATGTATACATCCATATATTTGGGTAGAAATCCATAAAAATATATATCGATATATATGTATTTCTATATATTTATATAGATATTTATCTATACACAGAGACAGATAGATAGATAGATAGATAGATAGATAGATAGATAGATAGATAGATAGATAGATAGATAGATAGACTGTATGCAATAACCCTGGATGTCTGACAGTTGAAGCTGACTGGTGATGTCATTAAGGCTCTATTATGACACGTACAGCTTGGAACCATAAATACTCATGCACGGCTGCCATTTACAGCCAGTCTCCATTGGAGATGGAAGTGGGCAGAAATGTACTGGCCTATCTTCCTATTCTGACTCAATAACATGGCTGTAAGCGTATCGGCTGAAGTAACTTCTCTTGTACTTATGAACCAGTACTCACAGAAGATATATGTTGTCAGACAGCATCCAACTCCACTGCAGAGGCATGCGAGAAGATTCCAGGGTTTATTCAGGTAGAAATCTTGTATAATGCACATTCAGCAGTAGGTAAAAAGAATGATGATTAGCCAAAGCACAGAGTAGAGACCTAGCACATAGGCCATAGACAGGAAACTCCCTAGCAGGAGGAAAAGGAGGAGTTATGCAATACAGGGGGTACAGAGAACCAGAAGGGACAAACTAAAGAAGGCAAACACTTGCAGATACAGTACAGGTTATACATGACAATGAATAGAGTCAGGTAGATGAGACATGACACTTCCCAAGACGCCACAGCAGCCGGACAAATTGTATGTTCGACAGAATGGCTGTTTTATTCAGCCCATAAAGGTGACTACCCACTACAGTTTTTTTTTTCACAGCGAAATTCGCAGCAGTTTTTTTTCTGCAGGGGTCTATGGGACTTGTAATGTTAAAATCGCAATCGCGCAAAATCGCGATTTTAACTGGAAGCAAAACAACAACACACACACCCTACGTCTGTATGCTCCACGTATTCGGGTCATGGGCGTATGTACAGTGGGTGCGGTCGCACCTGGGGCCCGGAGCCCTAGGGGGCCCATAAAGTCTCTCTTTCCCACATTGTAAACCAATGCTATCAATGAAGCTTTATAGTTGGGGGCCCAGTTCCAGACTTCGTACTGGGGCCCCACAGCTTCAAGTTACACCTCCGGATTAGGATAATGCTAGGCCATTCCAACCAGCCTGTGTGAGTGACCTACAGTCGCTGCTAGTTCAAAAGCGGCAAGCATGCAGGCTGGCCCCTGATGCGTGCTTCAGAGCCAACGCTTATAGATGGAGCGACATTCGGGGAGCAAAGAACTCCAATGAACGGATGTCTACTTTAAAAGGATGTATTGCTTTATTCAATGCCTAGACACAGCAACAGTTCAACCGCTCGATAAAGACCGCAGTCAATAAAGGAAATAAAGAAATGTGTCTGTTTAATGTAAACTTGCATGGGAAACGTTTGCGAGCCACTGACTGACTGAATGCTGCTGGTGCCGCTGCTGCATGTCTGAAACTTGGTCTGACGTTACATGCATCACCAGGAATAAGGCCTTGCCTATAAGCATTCCCCAGCTGGCAAAAACGGAACATCCCTGCCTATTCCTCACCGTGGAAGGACAGAACCTACCTTTTTAAAAAAAAAAAAAAAAATAGGCCACAGCGGCAGCCAACTGGATTTTGGTAGGCCGCTGTCTCCCCCTTGTGTGCTGCATTCAAAATGCACTCTGCTAAAAATAAAAAGGATCCAGTTCTGTGGCTTCTCGGAGGAGATAGGGGTTCCCCACCTCCCGTCTCCGAGCTGCAGCGAAGACTGACTAACATGGCTGCCAAGTCTGGTATTTATACTTCTAAATTGATGACATCACAATGCAGTGACATCAGCCTGCCAGACACCTGGCTCATTTGCATACAGTGTGTGTGTATGTATGTATGTATGAATGAATCTATCTATTTATTTATTAATTATGTAGATTATAGATATAGATTATATCTGAATTATAGATTTTGTGCATATAGATAAAAGATAGATTTTAGATGAGATATATATATATCTACATACATACACAAACACATATAGCTGTATTATGTATATATGTAGATTCTATAATGTATGTTGATTATATAATAGATCTATTGATTGATAGATAGATAATCCATAGATCTATTATATAATTAATATAGATGATAGAATCTACATAGATATAAATAATCTAAAATCTATCATCTGGATATAATGTATGTCTATAATCTACACTATCTATCTATCGCTATACAAATAGCAAGATTTATTTCTCTATATAATCTATAGTTATGGATGGATGGATGGATTTATTTATGTATGGCGGGAAAAAAAAAAAAAAAAGGCCTGCTGTACATTTAAACTTCTTCAGATGACCATGCTGATCTATTCTTATTCTTACTAGGGTCTACTAATGCCAGCCCAGGGGAAGCCAATAAAGCCCTATGGGGTCGAAGCCAATTTTCCTCATTTTTGGGAAAAAGTTTCCGTCCGTCCCCACTCGAAATGCGTCCACCAAAAGAGATCTCTCAAAACGACCGACGGACGCACCTTCAGAGGCAAACTAGTGCTTGCTTCTAGTGTCATCGCCTGCTTAACCATCCTGCGTAGGGAGTTGACGAGTCCTGCAGCCTCTGCAAGCCTAGGATGCGTGAGCACGGTGCAAGAGGAAGGACTGAGGAGGATGTGAGGGGGCGCGGTTGAGAAAGCGTTGGGTGGGGCTATGCAAAGGTCTTCCAGCTCCCTCAGTGCATTGTGGGTGCGCCCGGAGTGCTGCCTGAGCGTGTTGCATCTGATACGTCCCCTATCTGGGGATCATATATTAAAGGGAGCATAGGTGCAGCACGTTTCTGTAAAACTAATAGAGGGCGCTGCAATGTTACTGTAGAAACCAATGGACAGCATGGCAGGTAGCTATACATAGATTTTAATGACGACGACTGCCAAGGCTAAAGCCCGTGTATATTCCATAGACTATAGCTATCTCCAGGATAGCTGCATGCGCAGTCGCGCCATTGTCTCGCACGGCTGTTTTCATTCCGCGCTTCCTGAGAAGGCAATGTACGCATACGTCACTAGTGACGTATGCGTACATTGACCTGAAGGAAGCGGAAGGTAGCGCAATGTACGCTTTTTGACCGGATGGAGGAAAATCAGGTTGATGGAGGTCACGTGACCGAAGTGACAAGCGGCTCCAGGAGAAGATTTGGGATAAGAAGAAGAGGTAAGCAGGCTGCCTGGGGAGCAATAGGTAAGTATATATTTTTTTGTTTTTAATGACAGAACCCCTTTAAGGCTCTATTATGACACTTTTCGAACCGTGGTATGGTTACATGTGGGGAGTGTGGTGACAATACGGTTACACTAGGAAAGTGGGCTTACATGAGGGGAGCGTGGAGGCGGTGCGGCTACACAAGGGGACTGTGATGGAACCCCTAACAATAATCTGTGCCGTGTCATTTCCATAAATGTCATAGAAGGTAATGAAAATGAAGTGAACAGTTTAGCATACAGTAATTCCCCTTTCACATGGGCCAAAACTCTCACTATTCTCACTTACCCAAAGTAAGCTCTGGTAGACTACACATGTGATACTGGACAGTGCACCCATCCTCAGCCCTAGTTGGCCTGTGGTTCACATTCCTATGTGGGTCAGAAGCGGTGTTGTGTCTCCTTAAGGAGAGCACCCAAAAAGTATGTGGAGACACCCATGGGGTAAATGGGTCAGGGGATGGTATAGTCACTACCCAAGCACTGCACACAGAAGAGGGGTTTGAAAACCTAAAAAATGAGTAAGAAAACTTATAAGGTGATGCTAGCTCCTCTGGGATATCTATGCAAATAAGGATAAGAAAATACCTCTATAGCGCCATCTATTGGATGCAGCATTCCTTCAAATCCAAGTGATTTATCGCAAGCCTTAACAATGATTGGGAATATTAAACCAAGCCAGGAAGCCATGCACAGACAGACTGTTTCATGGTGATTGCCCCTCCTCAGTGTGCAGCAGGCTTCTGGCTTAGGGTGCATTCTCACACGAACGTATATCGGCTCGGTTTTCACGCCGAGCCGATATACGTCGTCCTCATCTGCAGGGGGGGGGGGGGGGGGGAGGCTGGAAGAGCCAGGAGCGAGAACTGAGCTC
>NW_027102253.1:0-111791 GCF_035609145.1 Eleutherodactylus coqui
TATAGACAGAGGACTGTATGCAATAAGCCTGGATGTCTGACAGTTAAAGCTGCATCGTGATGTCATTAAGGCTCTAGTATGACACGTACAGCTTGGAACCATATATATTATAGCACGGCTGCCATTTACAGTCAGTCTCCATTGGAGTTGGAAGTTGGCAAACATGTACTAGGCTGTCTTCCAAGAAGCCACAGCAGCCAGATAAATTGGATGTTCCACCGAACTGCTATTTATTCAGCCAGTAAGGGGAAAGCGGTGGCCTACAAAATCTCATTGGTCGCTGCTGCTGCCGACATTTTTTTAAAAAGGTACGCTCAGTTGTTTCATGGAGAACATGAAGGTAGCTACTTACAATTCAGGCAGGTAGGTTCAGTTCTTGGAGGTTGGGGAATGCTTATGGGCAAGGCCTTATGTCTGATAATATTGGCTGCTTCCAACTGTACCTACCGCAAGCAGACGATCAGTGGATACAATGCTGCGAGCTGGGAAAAAAGCCTAGAATAATCCACGCAGGCAGGCAAGCAAAATGTAAATAACGGGATTGGTTAGCTGCGCTAAAATTCTTGCTTGTACCTGAAAAAGGTTTCACCTGCAACGCGGCCCTTCTACTGGTTTTTGCGACGTGACATTCACTGACAAGGCACAGGCGCTGGTAGGTTTCTGCGAGCACCCACAATACAGCGTTGCAGTCTTCAAATCTGTGCAGAACTCTTTTTTTTACCTAAAATTAGCAAGATTCGTTTAAAACTCTTGTGGTGTATTATAGCCTTCTCTGAGATGACATTCATAGCGATACTAAGAATAATAAAGATAAAAAGCATCATAGGCTGAAGAAATTATACGCAGGGTACGTCATTTTTTAGCCTTCCATAACTATATAGCTATATATGCATACATCCATATATTTAGCTAGATATCCATAAAAATCTATATCTATATATATGTATTTCTATATATTTATATAGATATTTATCTATACACAGGGACAGATAGAATAGATAGATAGAGTAGATAGATAGATAGATAGATAGATAGACAGAGACTGTATGCAATAAGCCTGGATGTCTGACAGTTAAAGCTGCATCGTGATGTCATTAAGGCTCTATTATGACACGTACAGCTTGGAACCATATATATTATAGCACGGCTGCCATTTACAGTCAGTCTCCATTGGAGTTGGAAGTTGGCAAACATGTACTAGGCTGTCTTCCCAAGAAGCCACAGCAGCCAGATAAATTGGATGTTCCACCGAACTGCTATTTTATTCAGCCAGTAAGGGGAAAGCGGTGGCCTACAAAATCTCATTGGTCGCTGCTGCTGCCGACATTTTTTCTAAAAAGGTACGCTCAGTTGTTCATGGAGAACATGAAGGTAGCTACTTACAATTCAGGCAGGTAGGTTCAGTCTTGGAGGTTGGGGAATGCTTATGGGCAAGGCCTTATGTCTGATCATATTGGCTGCTTCAACTGTACCTACCGCAAGCAGACGATCAGTGGATACAATGCTGCGAGCTGGGAAAAAAGCTAGAATAATCCACGGCAGGCAGGCAAGCAAAATGTAAATAACGGGATTGGTTAGCTGCGCTAAAATTCTTGCTTGTACCTGAAAAAGGTTTCACCTGCAACGCGGCCTTCTACTGGTTTTTGCGACGTGACATTCACTGACAAGGCACAGGCCTGGTAGGTTTCTGCGAGCACCCACAATACAGCGTTGCAGTCTTCAAATCTGTGCAGAACTCTTTTTTTTACCTAAAATTAGCAAGATTCGCTTAAAACTCTTGTGGTGTATTATAGCCTTCTCCTGAGATGACATTCATAGCGATACTAAGAATAATAAAGATAAAAAGCATCATAGGCTGAAGAAATTATACGCAGGGTACGTCATTTTTTAGCCTTCCATAACTATATAGCTATATATGCATACATCCATATATTTAGCTAGATATCCATAAAAATCTATATCGATATATATGTATTTCTATATATTTATATAGATATTTATCTATACACAGGGACAGATAGATAGATAGATAGATAGATAGATAGATAGATAGATAGACAGAGACTGTATGCAATAAGCCTGGATGTCTGACAGTTAAAGCTGCATCGTGATGTCATTAAGGCTCTAGTATGACACGTTACAGCTTGGAACCATATATATTATAGCACGGCTGCCATTACAGTCAGTCTCCATTGGAGTTGGAAGTTGGCAAACATGTACTAGGCTGTCTTCCCAAGAAGCCACAGCAGCCAGATAAATTGGATGTTCCACCGAACTGCTATTTTATTCAGCAGTAAGGGGAAAGCGGTGGCCTACAAAATCTCATTGGTCGCTGCTGCTGCGACATTTTTTTAAAAAGGTACGCTCAGTTGTTTCATGGAGAACATGAAGGTAGCTACTACAATTCAGGCAGGTAGGTTCAGTTCTTGGAGGTTGGGGAATGCTTATGGCAAGGCCTTATGTCTGATAATATTGGCTGCTTCCAACTGTACCTACCGCAAGCAGACGATCAGTGGATACAATGCTGCGAGCTGGGAAAAAAGCCTAGAATAATCCACGGCAGGCAGGCAAGCAAAATGTAAATAACGGGATTGGTTAGCTGCGCTAAAATTCTTGCTTGTACCTGAAAAAGGTTTCACCTGCAACGCGGCCTTCTACTGGTTTTTGCGACGTGACATTCACTGACAAGGCACAGGCGCTGGTAGGTTTCTGCGAGCACCCACAATACAGCGTTGCAGTCTTCAAATCTGTGCAGAACTCTTTTTTTTACTAAAATTAGCAAGATTCGTTAAAACTCTGTGGTGTATTATAGCCTTCTCCTGAGATGACATTCATAGCGATACTAAGAATAATAAAGATAAAAAGCATCATAGGCTGAAGAAATTATACGCAGGGTACGTCATTTTTTAGCCTTCCATAACTATATAGCTATATATGCATACATCCATATATTTAGCTAGATATCCATAAAAATCTATATCTATATATATGTATTTCTATATATTTATATGAGATATTTATCTATACACGGAGACTAGATAGATAGATAGATGATAGATAGATAGATAGATAGAGAGACTGTATGCAATAAGCCTGGATGTCTGACAGTTAAAGCTGCATCGTGATGTCATTAAGGCTCTATTATGACACGTACAGCTTGGAACCATATATATTATAGCACGGCTGCCATTTACAGTCAGTCTCCATTGGAGTTGGAAGTTGGCAAACATGTACTAGGCTGTCTTCCCAAGAAGCCACAGCAGCCAGATAAATTGGATGTTCCACGAACTGCTATTTTATTCAGCCAGTAAGGGGAAAGCGGTGGCCTACAAAATCTCATTGGTCGCTGCTGCTGCCGACATTTTTTTAAAAAGGTACGCTCAGTTGTTTCATGGAGAACATGAAGGTAGCTACTTACAATTCAGGCAGGTAGGTTCAGTTCTTGGAGGTTGGGGAATGCTTATGGGCAAGGCCTTATGTCTGATAATATTGGCTGCTTCCAACTGTACCTACCGCAAGCAGACGATCAGTGGATACAATGCTGCGAGCTGGGAAAAAAGCCTAGAATAATCCACGGCAGGCAGGCAAGCAAAATGTAAATAACGGGATTGGTTAGCTGCGCTAAAATTCTTGCTTGTACTGAAAAAGGTTTCACCTGCAACGCGGCCTTCTACTGGTTTTTGCGACGTGACATTCACTGACAAGGCACAGGCGCTGGTAGGTTTCTGCGAGCACCCACAATACAGCGTTTGCAGTCTTCAAATCTGTGCAGAACTCTTTTTTTTACCTAAAATTAGCAAGATTCGTTTAAAACTCTTGTGGTGTATTATAGCCTTCTCCTGAGATGACATTCATAGCGATACTAAGAATAATAAAGATAAAAAGCATCATAGGCTGAAGAATTATACGCAGGGTACGTCATTTTTTAGCCTTCCATAACTATATAGCTATATATGCATACATCCATATATTTAGCTAGATATCCATAAAAATCTATATCTATATATATGTATTTCTATATATTTATATAGATATTTATCTATACACAGGGACAGATAGATAGATAGATAGATAGATAGATAGATAGATAGATAGATAGATAGATAGACAGAGACTGTATGCAATAAGCCTGGATGTCTGACAGTTAAAGCTGCATCGTGATGTCATTAAGGCTCTATTATGACACGTACAGCTTGGAACCATATATATTATAGCACGGCTGCCATTTACAGTCAGTCTCCAATTGGAGTTGGAAGTTGGCAAACATGTACTAGGCTGTCTTCCCAAGAAGCCACAGCAGCCAGATAAATTGGATGTTCCACCGAACTGCTATTTTATTCAGCCAGTAAGGGGAAAGCGGTGGCCTACAAAATCTCATTGGTCGCTGCTGCTGCCGACATTTTTTTAAAAAGGTACGCTCAGTTGTTTCATGGAGAACATGAAGGTAGCTACTTACAATTCAGGCAGGTAGGTTTCAGTTCTTGGAGGTTGGGGAATGCTTATGGGCAAGGCCTTATGTCTGATCATATTGGCTGCTTCCAACTGTACCTACCGCAAGCAGACGATCAGTGGATACAATGCTGCGAGCTGGAAAAAAGCCTAGAATAATCCACGGCAGGCAGCAAGCAAAATGTAAATAACGGGATTGGTTAGCTGCGCTAAAATTCTTGCTTGTACCTGAAAAAGGTTTCACCTGCAACGCGGCCTTTCTACTGGTTTTTGCGACGTGACATTCACTGACAAGGCACAGGCCTGGTAGGTTTCTGCGAGCACCACAATACAGCGTTGCAGTCTTCAAATCTGTGCAGAACTCTTTTTTTTACCTAAAATTAGCAAGATTCGCTTAAAACTCTTGTGGTGTATTATAGCCTTCTCCTGAGATGACATTCATAGCGATACTAAGAATAATAAAGATAAAAAGCATCATAGGCTGAAGAAATTATACGCAGGGTACGTCATTTTTTAGCTTCCATAACTATATAGCTATATATGCATACATCCATATATTTAGCTAGATATCCATAAAAATCTATATCGATATATATGTATTTCTATATATTATATAGATATTTATCTATACACAGGGACAGATAGATAGATAGATAGATAGATAGATAGACAGAGACTGTATGCAATAAGCCTGGATGTCTGACAGTTAAAGCTGCATCGTGATGTCATTAAGGCTCTAGTATGACACGTACAGCTTGGAACCATATATATTATAGCACGGCTGCCATTTACAGTCAGTCTCCATTGGAGTTGGAAGTTGGCAAACATGTACTAGGCTGTCTTCCCAAGAAGCCACAGCAGCCAGATAAATTGGATGTTCCACCGAACTGCTATTTTATTCAGCCAGTAAGGGGAAAGCGGTGGCCTACAAAATCTCATTGGTCGCTGCTGCTGCCGACATTTTTTTAAAAAGGTACGCTCAGTTGTTTCATGGAGAACATGAAGGTAGCTACTTACAATTCAGGCAGGTAGGTTCAGTTCTTGGAGGTTGGGGAATGCTTATGGGCAAGGCCTTATGTCTGATAATATTGGCTGCTTCCAACTGTACCTACCGCAAGCAGACGATCAGTGGATACAATGCTGCGAGCTGGGAAAAAAGCCTAGAATAATCCACGGCAGGCAGGCAAGCAAAATGTAAATAACGGGATTGGTTAGCTGCGCTAAAATTCTTGCTTGTACCTGAAAAAGGTTTCACCTGCAACGCGGCCTTCTACTGGTTTTTGCGACGTGACATTCACTGACAAGGCACAGGCGCTGGTAGGTTTCTGCGAGCACCCACAATACAGCGTTGCAGTCTTCAAATCTGTGCAGAACTCTTTTTTTTACCTAAAATTAGCAAGATTCGTTTAAAACTCTTGTGGTGTATTATAGCCTTCTCCTGAGATGACATTCATAGCGATACTAAGAATAATAAAGATAAAAAGCATCATAGGCTGAAGAAATTATACGCAGGGTACGTCATTTTTTAGCCTTCCATAACTATATAGCTATATATGCATACATCCATATATTTAGCTAGATATCCATAAAAATCTATATCTATATATATGTATTTCTATATATTTATATAGATATTTATCTATACACAGGGACAGATAGATAGATAGATAGATAGATAGATAGATAGATAGATAGACAGAGACTGTATGCAATAAGCCTGGATGTCTGACAGTTAAAGCTGCATCGTGATGTCATTAAGGCTCTATTATGACACGTACAGCTTGGAACCATATATATTATAGCACGGCTGCCATTTACAGTCAGTCTCCATTGGAGTTGGAAGTTGGCAAACATGTACTAGGCTGTCTTCCCAAGAAGCCACAGCAGCCAGATAAATTGGATGTTCCACCGAACTGCTATTTTATTCAGCCAGTAAGGGGAAAGCGGTGGCCTACAAAATCTCATTGGTCGCTGCTGCTGCCGACATTTTTTTAAAAAGGTACGCTCAGTTGTTTCATGGAGAACATGAAGGTAGCTACTTACAATTCAGGCAGGTAGGTTCAGTTCTTGGAGGTTGGGGAATGCTTATGGGCAAGGCCTTATGTCTGATAATATTGGCTGCTTCCAACTGTACCTACCGCAAGCAGACGATCAGTGGATACAATGCTGCGAGCTGGGAAAAAAGCCTAGAATAATCCACGGCAGGCAGGCAAGCAAAATGTAAATAACGGGATTGGTTAGCTGCGCTAAAATTCTTGCTTGTACCTGAAAAAGGTTTCACCTGCAACGCGGCCTTCTACTGGTTTTTGCGACGTGACATTCACTGACAAGGCACAGGCGCTGGTAGGTTTCTGCGAGCACCCACAATACAGCGTTGCAGTCTTCAAATCTGTGCAGAACTCTTTTTTTTACCTAAAATTAGCAAGATTCGTTTAAAACTCTTGTGGTGTATTATAGCCTTCTCCTGAGATGACATTCATAGCGATACTAAGAATAATAAAGATAAAAAGCATCATAGGCTGAAGAAATTATACGCAGGGTACGTCATTTTTTAGCCTTCCATAACTATATAGCTATATATGCATACATCCATATATTTAGCTAGATATCCATAAAAATCTATATCTATATATATGTATTTCTATATATTTATATAGATATTTATCTATACACAGGGACAGATAGATAGATAGATAGATAGATAGATAGATAGATAGATAGATAGATAGATAGACAGAGACTGTATGCAATAAGCCTGGATGTCTGACAGTTAAAGCTGCATCGTGATGTCATTAAGGCTCTATTATGACACGTACAGCTTGGAACCATATATATTATAGCACGGCTGCCATTTACAGTCAGTCTCCATTGGAGTTGGAAGTTGGCAAACATGTACTAGGCTGTCTTCCCAAGAAGCCACAGCAGCCAGATAAATTGGATGTTCCACCGAACTGCTATTTTATTCAGCCAGTAAGGGGAAAGCGGTGGCCTACAAAATCTCATTGGTCGCTGCTGCTGCCGACATTTTTTTAAAAAGGTACGCTCAGTTGTTTCATGGAGAACATGAAGGTAGCTACTTACAATTCAGGCAGGTAGGTTCAGTTCTTGGAGGTTGGGGAATGCTTATGGGCAAGGCCTTATGTCTGATCATATTGGCTGCTTCCAACTGTACCTACCGCAAGCAGACGATCAGTGGATACAATGCTGCGAGCTGGGAAAAAAGCCTAGAATAATCCACGGCAGGCAGGCAAGCAAAATGTAAATAACGGGATTGGTTAGCTGCGCTAAAATTCTTGCTTGTACCTGAAAAAGGTTTCACCTGCAACGCGGCCTTCTACTGGTTTTTGCGACGTGACATTCACTGACAAGGCACAGGCCTGGTAGGTTTCTGCGAGCACCCACAATACAGCGTTGCAGTCTTCAAATCTGTGCAGAACTCTTTTTTTTACCTAAAATTAGCAAGATTCGCTTAAAACTCTTGTGGTGTATTATAGCCTTCTCCTGAGATGACATTCATAGCGATACTAAGAATAATAAAGATAAAAAGCATCATAGGCTGAAGAAATTATACGCAGGGTACGTCATTTTTTAGCCTTCCATAACTATATAGCTATATATGCATACATCCATATATTTAGCTAGATATCCATAAAAATCTATATCGATATATATGTATTTCTATATATTTATATAGATATTTATCTATACACAGGGACAGATAGATAGATAGATAGATAGATAGATAGATAGATAGACAGAGACTGTATGCAATAAGCCTGGATGTCTGACAGTTAAAGCTGCATCGTGATGTCATTAAGGCTCTAGTATGACACGTACAGCTTGGAACCATATATATTATAGCACGGCTGCCATTTACAGTCAGTCTCCATTGGAGTTGGAAGTTGGCAAACATGTACTAGGCTGTCTTCCCAAGAAGCCACAGCAGCCAGATAAATTGGATGTTCCACCGAACTGCTATTTTATTCAGCCAGTAAGGGGAAAGCGGTGGCCTACAAAATCTCATTGGTCGCTGCTGCTGCCGACATTTTTTTAAAAAGGTACGCTCAGTTGTTTCATGGAGAACATGAAGGTAGCTACTTACAATTCAGGCAGGTAGGTTCAGTTCTTGGAGGTTGGGGAATGCTTATGGGCAAGGCCTTATGTCTGATAATATTGGCTGCTTCCAACTGTACCTACCGCAAGCAGACGATCAGTGGATACAATGCTGCGAGCTGGGAAAAAAGCCTAGAATAATCCACGGCAGGCAGGCAAGCAAAATGTAAATAACGGGATTGGTTAGCTGCGCTAAAATTCTTGCTTGTACCTGAAAAAGGTTTCACCTGCAACGCGGCCTTCTACTGGTTTTTGCGACGTGACATTCACTGACAAGGCACAGGCGCTGGTAGGTTTCTGCGAGCACCCACAATACAGCGTTGCAGTCTTCAAATCTGTGCAGAACTCTTTTTTTTACCTAAAATTAGCAAGATTCGTTTAAAACTCTTGTGGTGTATTATAGCCTTCTCCTGAGATGACATTCATAGCGATACTAAGAATAATAAAGATAAAAAGCATCATAGGCTGAAGAAATTATACGCAGGGTACGTCATTTTTTAGCCTTCCATAACTATATAGCTATATATGCATACATCCATATATTTAGCTAGATATCCATAAAAATCTATATCTATATATATGTATTTCTATATATTTATATAGATATTTATCTATACACAGGGACAGATAGATAGATAGATAGATAGATAGATAGATAGATAGATAGATAGACAGAGACTGTATGCAATAAGCCTGGATGTCTGACAGTTAAAGCTGCATCGTGATGTCATTAAGGCTCTATTATGACACGTACAGCTTGGAACCATATATATTATAGCACGGCTGCCATTTACAGTCAGTCTCCATTGGAGTTGGAAGTTGGCAAACATGTACTAGGCTGTCTTCCCAAGAAGCCACAGCAGCCAGATAAATTGGATGTTCCACCGAACTGCTATTTTATTCAGCCAGTAAGGGGAAAGCGGTGGCCTACAAAATCTCATTGGTCGCTGCTGCTGCCGACATTTTTTTAAAAAGGTACGCTCAGTTGTTTCATGGAGAACATTAAGGTAGCTACTTACAATTCAGGCAGGTAGGTTCAGTTCTTGGAGGTTGGGGAATGCTTATGGGCAAGGCCTTATGTCTGATAATATTGGCTGCTTCCAACTGTACCTACCGCAAGCAGACGATCAGTGGATACAATGCTGCGAGCTGGGAAAAAAGCCTAGAATAATCCACGGCAGGCAGGCAAGCAAAATGTAAATAACGGGATTGGTTAGCTGCGCTAAAATTCTTGCTTGTACCTGAAAAAGGTTTCACCTGCAACGCGGCCTTCTACTGGTTTTTGCGACGTGACATTCACTGACAAGGCACAGGCGCTGGTAGGTTTCTGCGAGCACCCACAATACAGCGTTGCAGTCTTCAAATCTGTGCAGAACTCTTTTTTTTACCTAAAATTAGCAAGATTCGTTTAAAACTCTTGTGGTGTATTATAGCCTTCTCCTGAGATGACATTCATAGCGATACTAAGAATAATAAAGATAAAAAGCATCATAGGCTGAAGAAATTATACGCAGGGTACGTCATTTTTTAGCCTTCCATAACTATATAGCTATATATGCATACATCCATATATTTAGCTAGATATCCATAAAAATCTATATCTATATATATGTATTTCTATATATTTATATAGATATTTATCTATACACAGGGACAGATAGATAGATAGATAGATAGATAGATAGATAGATAGATAGACAGAGACTGTATGCAATAAGCCTGGATGTCTGACAGTTAAAGCTGCATCGTGATGTCATTAAGGCTCTATTATGACACGTACAGCTTGGAACCATATATATTATAGCACGGCTGCCATTTACAGTCAGTCTCCATTGGAGTTGGAAGTTGGCAAACATGTACTAGGCTGTCTTCCCAAGAAGCCACAGCAGCCAGATAAATTGGATGTTCCACCGAACTGCTATTTTATTCAGCCAGTAAGGGGAAAGCGGTGGCCTACAAAATCTCATTGGTCGCTGCTGCTGCCGACATTTTTTTAAAAAGGTACGCTCAGTTGTTTCATGGAGAACATGAAGGTAGCTACTTACAATTCAGGCAGGTAGGTTCAGTTCTTGGAGGTTGGGGAATGCTTATGGGCAAGGCCTTATGTCTGATCATATTGGCTGCTTCCAACTGTACCTACCGCAAGCAGACGATCAGTGGATACAATGCTGCGAGCTGGGAAAAAAGCCTAGAATAATCCACGGCAGGCAGGCAAGCAAAATGTAAATAACGGGATTGGTTAGCTGCGCTAAAATTCTTGCTTGTACCTGAAAAAGGTTTCACCTGCAACGCGGCCTTCTACTGGTTTTTGCGACGTGACATTCACTGACAAGGCACAGGCCTGGTAGGTTTCTGCGAGCACCCACAATACAGCGTTGCAGTCTTCAAATCTGTGCAGAACTCTTTTTTTTACCTAAAATTAGCAAGATTCGCTTAAAACTCTTGTGGTGTATTATAGCCTTCTCCTGAGATGACATTCATAGCGATACTAAGAATAATAAAGATAAAAAGCATCATAGGCTGAAGAAATTATACGCAGGGTACGTCATTTTTTAGCCTTCCATAACTATATAGCTATATATGCATACATCCATATATTTAGCTAGATATCCATAAAAATCTATATCGATATATATGTATTTCTATATATTTATATAGATATTTATCTATACACAGGGACAGATAGATAGATAGATAGATAGATAGATAGATAGATAGATAGATAGACAGAGACTGTATGCAATAAGCCTGGATGTCTGACAGTTAAAGCTGCATCGTGATGTCATTAAGGCTCTAGTATGACACGTACAGCTTGGAACCATATATATTATAGCACGGCTGCCATTTACAGTCAGTCTCCATTGGAGTTGGAAGTTGGCAAACATGTACTAGGCTGTCTTCCCAAGAAGCCACAGCAGCCAGATAAATTGGATGTTCCACCGAACTGCTATTTTATTCAGCCAGTAAGGGGAAAGCGGTGGCCTACAAAATCTCATTGGTCGCTGCTGCTGCCGACATTTTTTTAAAAAGGTACGCTCAGTTGTTTCATGGAGAACATGAAGGTAGCTACTTACAATTCAGGCAGGTAGGTTCAGTTCTTGGAGGTTGGGGAATGCTTATGGGCAAGGCCTTATGTCTGATAATATTGGCTGCTTCCAACTGTACCTACCGCAAGCAGACGATCAGTGGATACAATGCTGCGAGCTGGGAAAAAAGCCTAGAATAATCCACGGCAGGCAGGCAAGCAAAATGTAAATAACGGGATTGGTTAGCTGCGCTAAAATTCTTGCTTGTACCTGAAAAAGGTTTCACCTGCAACGCGGCCTTCTACTGGTTTTTGCGACGTGACATTCACTGACAAGGCACAGGCGCTGGTAGGTTTCTGCGAGCACCCACAATACAGCGTTGCAGTCTTCAAATCTGTGCAGAACTCTTTTTTTTACCTAAAATTAGCAAGATTCGTTTAAAACTCTTGTGGTGTATTATAGCCTTCTCCTGAGATGACATTCATAGCGATACTAAGAATAATAAAGATAAAAAGCATCATAGGCTGAAGAAATTATACGCAGGGTACGTCATTTTTTAGCCTTCCATAACTATATAGCTATATATGCATACATCCATATATTTAGCTAGATATCCATAAAAATCTATATCTATATATATGTATTTCTATATATTTATATAGATATTTATCTATACACAGGGACAGATAGATAGATAGATAGATAGATAGATAGATAGATAGATAGATAGATAGATAGATAGACAGAGACTGTATGCAATAAGCCTGGATGTCTGACAGTTAAAGCTGCATCGTGATGTCATTAAGGCTCTATTATGACACGTACAGCTTGGAACCATATATATTATAGCACGGCTGCCATTTACAGTCAGTCTCCATTGGAGTTGGAAGTTGGCAAACATGTACTAGGCTGTCTTCCCAAGAAGCCACAGCAGCCAGATAAATTGGATGTTCCACCGAACTGCTATTTTATTCAGCCAGTAAGGGGAAAGCGGTGGCCTACAAAATCTCATTGGTCGCTGCTGCTGCCGACATTTTTTTAAAAAGGTACGCTCAGTTGTTTCATGGAGAACATTAAGGTAGCTACTTACAATTCAGGCAGGTAGGTTCAGTTCTTGGAGGTTGGGGAATGCTTATGGGCAAGGCCTTATGTCTGATAATATTGGCTGCTTCCAACTGTACCTACCGCAAGCAGACGATCAGTGGATACAATGCTGCGAGCTGGGAAAAAAGCCTAGAATAATCCACGGCAGGCAGGCAAGCAAAATGTAAATAACGGGATTGGTTAGCTGCGCTAAAATTCTTGCTTGTACCTGAAAAAGGTTTCACCTGCAACGCGGCCTTCTACTGGTTTTTGCGACGTGACATTCACTGACAAGGCACAGGCGCTGGTAGGTTTCTGCGAGCACCCACAATACAGCGTTGCAGTCTTCAAATCTGTGCAGAACTCTTTTTTTTACCTAAAATTAGCAAGATTCGTTTAAAACTCTTGTGGTGTATTATAGCCTTCTCCTGAGATGACATTCATAGCGATACTAAGAATAATAAAGATAAAAAGCATCATAGGCTGAAGAAATTATACGCAGGGTACGTCATTTTTTAGCCTTCCATAACTATATAGCTATATATGCATACATCCATATATTTAGCTAGATATCCATAAAAATCTATATCTATATATATGTATTTCTATATATTTATATAGATATTTATCTATACACAGGGACAGATAGATAGATAGATAGATAGATAGACAGAGACTGTATGCAATAAGCCTGGATGTCTGACAGTTAAAGCTGCATCGTGATGTCATTAAGGCTCTAGTATGACACGTACAGCTTGGAACCATATATATTATAGCACGGCTGCCATTTACAGTCAGTCTCCATTGGAGTTGGAAGTTGGCAAACATGTACTAGGCTGTCTTCCCAAGAAGCCACAGCAGCCAGATAAATTGGATGTTCCACCGAACTGCTATTTTATTCAGCCAGTAAGGGGAAAGCGGTGGCCTACAAAATCTCATTGGTCGCTGCTGCTGCCGACATTTTTTTAAAAAGGTACGCTCAGTTGTTTCATGGAGAACATTAAGGTAGCTACTTACAATTCAGGCAGGTAGGTTCAGTTCTTGGAGGTTGGGGAATGCTTATGGGCAAGGCCTTATGTCTGATCATATTGGCTGCTTCCAACTGTACCTACCGCAAGCAGACGATCAGTGGATACAATGCTGCGAGCTGGGAAAAAAGCCTAGAATAATCCACGGCAGGCAGGCAAGCAAAATGTAAATAACGGGATTGGTTAGCTGCGCTAAAATTCTTGCTTGTACCTGAAAAAGGTTTCACCTGCAACGCGGCCTTCTACTGGTTTTTGCGACGTGACATTCACTGACAAGGCACAGGCCTGGTAGGTTTCTGCGAGCACCCACAATACAGCGTTGCAGTCTTCAAATCTGTGCAGAACTCTTTTTTTTACCTAAAATTAGCAAGATTCGCTTAAAACTCTTGTGGTGTATTATAGCCTTCTCCTGAGATGACATTCATAGCGATACTAAGAATAATAAAGATAAAAATCATCATAGGCTGAAGAAATTATACGCAGAGTACGTCATTTTTTAGCCTTCCATAACTATATAGCTATATATGCATACATCCATATATTTAGCTAGATATCCATAAAAATCTATATCGATATATATGTATTTCTATATATTTATATAGATATTTATCTATACACAGGGACAGATAGATAGATAGATAGATAGATAGATAGACAGAGACTGTATGCAATAAGCCTGGATGTCTGACAGTTAAAGCTGCATCGTGATGTCATTAAGGCTCTAGTATGACACGTACAGCTTGGAACCATATATATTATAGCACGGCTGCCATTTACAGTCAGTCTCCATTGGAGTTGGAAGTTGGCAAACATGTACTAGGCTGTCTTCCCAAGAAGCCACAGCAGCCAGATAAATTGGATGTTCCACCGAACTGCTATTTTATTCAGCCAGTAAGGGGAAAGCGGTGGCCTACAAAATCTCATTGGTCGCTGCTGCTGCCGACATTTTTTTAAAAAGGTACGCTCAGTTGTTTCATGGAGAACATGAAGGTAGCTACTTACAATTCAGGCAGGTAGGTTCAGTTCTTGGAGGTTGGGGAATGCTTATGGGCAAGGCCTTATGTCTGATAATATTGGCTGCTTCCAACTGTACCTACCGCAAGCAGACGATCAGTGGATACAATGCTGCGAGCTGGGAAAAAAGCCTAGAATAATCCACGGCAGGCAGGCAAGCAAAATGTAAATAACGGGATTGGTTAGCTGCGCTAAAATTCTTGCTTGTACCTGAAAAAGGTTTCACCTGCAACGCGGCCTTCTACTGGTTTTTGCGACGTGACATTCACTGACAAGGCACAGGCGCTGGTAGGTTTCTGCGAGCACCCACAATACAGCGTTGCAGTCTTCAAATCTGTGCAGAACTCTTTTTTTTACCTAAAATTAGCAAGATTCGTTTAAAACTCTTGTGGTGTATTATAGCCTTCTCCTGAGATGACATTCATAGCGATACTAAGAATAATAAAGATAAAAAGCATCATAGGCTGAAGAAATTATACGCAGGGTACGTCATTTTTTAGCCTTCCATAACTATATAGCTATATATGCATACATCCATATATTTAGCTAGATATCCATAAAAATCTATATCTATATATATGTATTTCTATATATTTATATAGATATTTATCTATACACAGGGACAGATAGATAGATAGATAGATAGATAGATAGATAGATAGACAGAGACTGTATGCAATAAGCCTGGATGTCTGACAGTTAAAGCTGCATCGTGATGTCATTAAGGCTCTATTATGACACGTACAGCTTGGAACCATATATATTATAGCACGGCTGCCATTTACAGTCAGTCTCCATTGGAGTTGGAAGTTGGCAAACATGTACTAGGCTGTCTTCCCAAGAAGCCACAGCAGCCAGATAAATTGGATGTTCCACCGAACTGCTATTTTATTCAGCCAGTAAGGGGAAAGCGGTGGCCTACAAAATCTCATTGGTCGCTGCTGCTGCCGACATTTTTTTAAAAAGGTACGCTCAGTTGTTTCATGGAGAACATGAAGGTAGCTACTTACAATTCAGGCAGGTAGGTTCAGTTCTTGGAGGTTGGGGAATGCTTATGGGCAAGGCCTTATGTCTGATAATATTGGCTGCTTCCAACTGTACCTACCGCAAGCAGACGATCAGTGGATACAATGCTGCGAGCTGGGAAAAAAGCCTAGAATAATCCACGGCAGGCAGGCAAGCAAAATGTAAATAACGGGATTGGTTAGCTGCGCTAAAATTCTTGCTTGTACCTGAAAAAGGTTTCACCTGCAACGCGGCCTTCTACTGGTTTTTGCGACGTGACATTCACTGACAAGGCACAGGCGCTGGTAGGTTTCTGCGAGCACCCACAATACAGCGTTGCAGTCTTCAAATCTGTGCAGAACTCTTTTTTTTACCTAAAATTAGCAAGATTCGTTTAAAACTCTTGTGGTGTATTATAGCCTTCTCCTGAGATGACATTCATAGCGATACTAAGAATAATAAAGATAAAAAGCATCATAGGCTGAAGAAATTATACGCAGGGTACGTCATTTTTTAGCCTTCCATAACTATATAGCTATATATGCATACATCCATATATTTAGCTAGATATCCATAAAAATCTATATCTATATATATGTATTTCTATATATTTATATAGATATTTATCTATACACAGGGACAGATAGATAGATAGATAGATAGATAGATAGATAGATAGATAGATAGATAGACAGAGACTGTATGCAATAAGCCTGGATGTCTGACAGTTAAAGCTGCATCGTGATGTCATTAAGGCTCTATTATGACACGTACAGCTTGGAACCATATATATTATAGCACGGCTGCCATTTACAGTCAGTCTCCATTGGAGTTGGAAGTTGGCAAACATGTACTAGGCTGTCTTCCCAAGAAGCCACAGCAGCCAGATAAATTGGATGTTCCACCGAACTGCTATTTTATTCAGCCAGTAAGGGGAAAGCGGTGGCCTACAAAATCTCATTGGTCGCTGCTGCTGCCGACATTTTTTTAAAAAGGTACGCTCAGTTGTTTCATGGAGAACATTAAGGTAGCTACTTACAATTCAGGCAGGTAGGTTCAGTTCTTGGAGGTTGGGGAATGCTTATGGGCAAGGCCTTATGTCTGATCATATTGGCTGCTTCCAACTGTACCTACCGCAAGCAGACGATCAGTGGATACAATGCTGCGAGCTGGGAAAAAAGCCTAGAATAATCCACGGCAGGCATGCAAGCAAAATGTAAATAACGGGATTGGTTAGCTGCGCTAAAATTCTTGCTTGTACCTGAAAAAGGTTTCACCTGCAACGCGGCCTTCTACTGGTTTTTGCGACGTGACATTCACTGACAAGGCACAGGCCTGGTAGGTTTCTGCGAGCACCCACAATACAGCGTTGCAGTCTTCAAATCTGTGCAGAACTCTTTTTTTTACCTAAAATTAGCAAGATTCGCTTAAAACTCTTGTGGTGTATTATAGCCTTCTCCTGAGATGACATTCATAGCGATACTAAGAATAATAAAGATAAAAATCATCATAGGCTGAAGAAATTATACGCAGAGTACGTCATTTTTTAGCCTTCCATAACTATATAGCTATATATGCATACATCCATATATTTAGCTAGATATCCATAAAAATCTATATCGATATATATGTATTTCTATATATTTATATAGATATTTATCTATACACAGGGACAGATAGATAGATAGATAGATAGATAGATAGATAGATAGACAGAGACTGTATGCAATAAGCCTGGATGTCTGACAGTTAAAGCTGCATCGTGATGTCATTAAGGCTCTAGTATGACACGTACAGCTTGGAACCATATATATTATAGCACGGCTGCCATTTACAGTCAGTCTCCATTGGAGTTGGAAGTTGGCAAACATGTACTAGGCTGTCTTCCCAAGAAGCCACAGCAGCCAGATAAATTGGATGTTCCACCGAACTGCTATTTTATTCAGCCAGTAAGGGGAAAGCGGTGGCCTACAAAATCTCATTGGTCGCTGCTGCTGCCGACATTTTTTTAAAAAGGTACGCTCAGTTGTTTCATGGAGAACATGAAGGTAGCTACTTACAATTCAGGCAGGTAGGTTCAGTTCTTGGAGGTTGGGGAATGCTTATGGGCAAGGCCTTATGTCTGATAATATTGGCTGCTTCCAACTGTACCTACCGCAAGCAGACGATCAGTGGATACAATGCTGCGAGCTGGGAAAAAAGCCTAGAATAATCCACGGCAGGCAGGCAAGCAAAATGTAAATAACGGGATTGGTTAGCTGCGCTAAAATTCTTGCTTGTACCTGAAAAAGGTTTCACCTGCAACGCGGCCTTCTACTGGTTTTTGCGACGTGACATTCACTGACAAGGCACAGGCGCTGGTAGGTTTCTGCGAGCACCCACAATACAGCGTTGCAGTCTTCAAATCTGTGCAGAACTCTTTTTTTTACCTAAAATTAGCAAGATTCGTTTAAAACTCTTGTGGTGTATTATAGCCTTCTCCTGAGATGACATTCATAGCGATACTAAGAATAATAAAGATAAAAAGCATCATAGGCTGAAGAAATTATACGCAGGGTACGTCATTTTTTAGCCTTCCATAACTATATAGCTATATATGCATACATCCATATATTTAGCTAGATATCCATAAAAATCTATATCTATATATATGTATTTCTATATATTTATATAGATATTTATCTATACACAGGGACAGATAGATAGATAGATAGATAGATAGATAGATAGATAGATAGACAGAGACTGTATGCAATAAGCCTGGATGTCTGACAGTTAAAGCTGCATCGTGATGTCATTAAGGCTCTATTATGACACGTACAGCTTGGAACCATATATATTATAGCACGGCTGCCATTTACAGTCAGTCTCCATTGGAGTTGGAAGTTGGCAAACATGTACTAGGCTGTCTTCCCAAGAAGCCACAGCAGCCAGATAAATTGGATGTTCCACCGAACTGCTATTTTATTCAGCCAGTAAGGGGAAAGCGGTGGCCTACAAAATCTCATTGGTCGCTGCTGCTGCCGACATTTTTTTAAAAAGGTACGCTCAGTTGTTTCATGGAGAACATGAAGGTAGCTACTTACAATTCAGGCAGGTAGGTTCAGTTCTTGGAGGTTGGGGAATGCTTATGGGCAAGGCCTTATGTCTGATCATATTGGCTGCTTCCAACTGTACCTACCGCAAGCAGACGATCAGTGGATACAATGCTGCGAGCTGGGAAAAAAGCCTAGAATAATCCACGGCAGGCAGGCAAGCAAAATGTAAATAACGGGATTGGTTAGCTGCGCTAAAATTCTTGCTTGTACCTGAAAAAGGTTTCACCTGCAACGCGGCCTTCTACTGGTTTTTGCGACGTGACATTCACTGACAAGGCACAGGCCTGGTAGGTTTCTGCGAGCACCCACAATACAGCGTTGCAGTCTTCAAATCTGTGCAGAACTCTTTTTTTTACCTAAAATTAGCAAGATTCGCTTAAAACTCTTGTGGTGTATTATAGCCTTCTCCTGAGATGACATTCATAGCGATACTAAGAATAATAAAGATAAAAAGCATCATAGGCTGAAGAAATTATACGCAGGGTACGTCATTTTTTAGCCTTCCATAACTATATAGCTATATATGCATACATCCATATATTTAGCTAGATATCCATAAAAATCTATATCGATATATATGTATTTCTATATATTTATATAGATATTTATCTATACACAGGGACAGATAGATAGATAGATAGATAGATAGACAGAGACTGTATGCAATAAGCCTGGATGTCTGACAGTTAAAGCTGCATCGTGATGTCATTAAGGCTCTAGTATGACACGTACAGCTTGGAACCATATATATTATAGCACGGCTGCCATTTACAGTCAGTCTCCATTGGAGTTGGAAGTTGGCAAACATGTACTAGGCTGTCTTCCCAAGAAGCCACAGCAGCCAGATAAATTGGATGTTCCACCGAACTGCTATTTTATTCAGCCAGTAAGGGGAAAGCGGTGGCCTACAAAATCTCATTGGTCGCTGCTGCTGCCGACATTTTTTTAAAAAGGTACGCTCAGTTGTTTCATGGAGAACATGAAGGTAGCTACTTACAATTCAGGCAGGTAGGTTCAGTTCTTGGAGGTTGGGGAATGCTTATGGGCAAGGCCTTATGTCTGATAATATTGGCTGCTTCCAACTGTACCTACCGCAAGCAGACGATCAGTGGATACAATGCTGCGAGCTGGGAAAAAAGCCTAGAATAATCCACGGCAGGCAGGCAAGCAAAATGTAAATAACGGGATTGGTTAGCTGCGCTAAAATTCTTGCTTGTACCTGAAAAAGGTTTCACCTGCAACGCGGCCTTCTACTGGTTTTTGCGACGTGACATTCACTGACAAGGCACAGGCGCTGGTAGGTTTCTGCGAGCACCCACAATACAGCGTTGCAGTCTTCAAATCTGTGCAGAACTCTTTTTTTTACCTAAAATTAGCAAGATTCGTTTAAAACTCTTGTGGTGTATTATAGCCTTCTCCTGAGATGACATTCATAGCGATACTAAGAATAATAAAGATAAAAAGCATCATAGGCTGAAGAAATTATACGCAGGGTACGTCATTTTTTAGCCTTCCATAACTATATAGCTATATATGCATACATCCATATATTTAGCTAGATATCCATAAAAATCTATATCTATATATATGTATTTCTATATATTTATATAGATATTTATCTATACACAGGGACAGATAGATAGATAGATAGATAGATAGATAGATAGATAGATAGACAGAGACTGTATGCAATAAGCCTGGATGTCTGACAGTTAAAGCTGCATCGTGATGTCATTAAGGCTCTATTATGACACGTACAGCTTGGAACCATATATATTATAGCACGGCTGCCATTTACAGTCAGTCTCCATTGGAGTTGGAAGTTGGCAAACATGTACTAGGCTGTCTTCCCAAGAAGCCACAGCAGCCAGATAAATTGGATGTTCCACCGAACTGCTATTTTATTCAGCCAGTAAGGGGAAAGCGGTGGCCTACAAAATCTCATTGGTCGCTGCTGCTGCCGACATTTTTTTAAAAAGGTACGCTCAGTTGTTTCATGGAGAACATTAAGGTAGCTACTTACAATTCAGGCAGGTAGGTTCAGTTCTTGGAGGTTGGGGAATGCTTATGGGCAAGGCCTTATGTCTGATCATATTGGCTGCTTCCAACTGTACCTACCGCAAGCAGACGATCAGTGGATACAATGCTGCGAGCTGGGAAAAAAGCCTAGAATAATCCACGGCAGGCAGGCAAGCAAAATGTAAATAACGGGATTGGTTAGCTGCGCTAAAATTCTTGCTTGTACCTGAAAAAGGTTTCACCTGCAACGCGGCCTTCTACTGGTTTTTGCGACGTGACATTCACTGACAAGGCACAGGCCTGGTAGGTTTCTGCGAGCACCCACAATACAGCGTTGCAGTCTTCAAATCTGTGCAGAACTCTTTTTTTTACCTAAAATTAGCAAGATTCGCTTAAAACTCTTGTGGTGTATTATAGCCTTCTCCTGAGATGACATTCATAGCGATACTAAGAATAATAAAGATAAAAATCATCATAGGCTGAAGAAATTATACGCAGAGTACGTCATTTTTTAGCCTTCCATAACTATATAGCTATATATGCATACATCCATATATTTAGCTAGATATCCATAAAAATCTATATCGATATATATGTATTTCTATATATTTATATAGATATTTATCTATACACAGGGACAGATAGATAGATAGATAGATAGATAGATAGATAGATAGACAGAGACTGTATGCAATAAGCCTGGATGTCTGACAGTTAAAGCTGCATCGTGATGTCATTAAGGCTCTATTATGACACGTACAGCTTGGAACCATATATATTATAGCACGGCTGCCATTTACAGTCAGTCTCCATTGGAGTTGGAAGTTGGCAAACATGTACTAGGCTGTCTTCCCAAGAAGCCACAGCAGCCAGATAAATTGGATGTTCCACCGAACTGCTATTTTATTCAGCCAGTAAGGGGAAAGCGGTGGCCTACAAAATCTCATTGGTCGCTGCTGCTGCCGACATTTTTTTAAAAAGGTACGCTCAGTTGTTTCATGGAGAACATGAAGGTAGCTACTTACAATTCAGGCAGGTAGGTTCAGTTCTTGGAGGTTGGGGAATGCTTATGGGCAAGGCCTTATGTCTGATAATATTGGCTGCTTCCAACTGTACCTACCGCAAGCAGACGATCAGTGGATACAATGCTGCGAGCTGGGAAAAAAGCCTAGAATAATCCACGGCAGGCAGGCAAGCAAAATGTAAATAACGGGATTGGTTAGCTGCGCTAAAATTCTTGCTTGTACCTGAAAAAGGTTTCACCTGCAACGCGGCCTTCTACTGGTTTTTGCGACGTGACATTCACTGACAAGGCACAGGCGCTGGTAGGTTTCTGCGAGCACCCACAATACAGCGTTGCAGTCTTCAAATCTGTGCAGAACTCTTTTTTTTACCTAAAATTAGCAAGATTCGTTTAAAACTCTTGTGGTGTATTATAGCCTTCTCCTGAGATGACATTCATAGCGATACTAAGAATAATAAAGATAAAAAGCATCATAGGCTGAAGAAATTATACGCAGGGTACGTCATTTTTTAGCCTTCCATAACTATATAGCTATATATGCATACATCCATATATTTAGCTAGATATCCATAAAAATCTATATCTATATATATGTATTTCTATATATTTATATAGATATTTATCTATACACAGGGACAGATAGATAGATAGATAGATAGATAGATAGATAGATAGATAGACAGAGACTGTATGCAATAAGCCTGGATGTCTGACAGTTAAAGCTGCATCGTGATGTCATTAAGGCTCTATTATGACACGTACAGCTTGGAACCATATATATTATAGCACGGCTGCCATTTACAGTCAGTCTCCATTGGAGTTGGAAGTTGGCAAACATGTACTAGGCTGTCTTCCCAAGAAGCCACAGCAGCCAGATAAATTGGATGTTCCACCGAACTGCTATTTTATTCAGCCAGTAAGGGGAAAGCGGTGGCCTACAAAATCTCATTGGTCGCTGCTGCTGCCGACATTTTTTTAAAAAGGTACGCTCAGTTGTTTCATGGAGAACATTAAGGTAGCTACTTACAATTCAGGCAGGTAGGTTCAGTTCTTGGAGGTTGGGGAATGCTTATGGGCAAGGCCTTATGTCTGATCATATTGGCTGCTTCCAACTGTACCTACCGCAAGCAGACGATCAGTGGATACAATGCTGCGAGCTGGGAAAAAAGCCTAGAATAATCCACGGCAGGCAGGCAAGCAAAATGTAAATAACGGGATTGGTTAGCTGCGCTAAAATTCTTGCTTGTACCTGAAAAAGGTTTCACCTGCAACGCGGCCTTCTACTGGTTTTTGCGACGTGACATTCACTGACAAGGCACAGGCCTGGTAGGTTTCTGCGAGCACCCACAATACAGTGTTGCAGTCTTCAAATCTGTGCAGAACTCTTTTTTTTACCTAAAATTAGCAAGATTCGCTTAAAACTCTTGTGGTGTATTATAGCCTTCTCCTGAGATGACATTCATAGCGATACTAAGAATAATAAAGATAAAAATCATCATAGGCTGAAGAAATTATACGCAGAGTACGTCATTTTTTAGCCTTCCATAACTATATAGCTATATATGCATACATCCATATATTTAGCTAGATATCCATAAAAATCTATATCGATATATATGTATTTCTATATATTTATATAGATATTTATCTATACACAGGGACAGATAGATAGATAGATAGATAGACAGAGACTGTATGCAATAAGCCTGGATGTCTGACAGTTAAAGCTGCATCGTGATGTCATTAAGGCTCTAGTATGACACGTACAGCTTGGAACCATATATATTATAGCACGGCTGCCATTTACAGTCAGTCTCCATTGGAGTTGGAAGTTGGCAAACATGTACTAGGCTGTCTTCCCAAGAAGCCACAGCAGCCAGATAAATTGGATGTTCCACCGAACTGCTATTTTATTCAGCCAGTAAGGGGAAAGCGGTGGCCTACAAAATCTCATTGGTCGCTGCTGCTGCCGACATTTTTTTAAAAAGGTACGCTCAGTTGTTTCATGGAGAACATGAAGGTAGCTACTTACAATTCAGGCAGGTAGGTTCAGTTCTTGGAGGTTGGGGAATGCTTATGGGCAAGGCCTTATGTCTGATAATATTGGCTGCTTCCAACTGTACCTACCGCAAGCAGACGATCAGTGGATACAATGCTGCGAGCTGGGAAAAAAGCCTAGAATAATCCACGGCAGGCAGGCAAGCAAAATGTAAATAACGGGATTGGTTAGCTGCGCTAAAATTCTTGCTTGTACCTGAAAAAGGTTTCACCTGCAACGCGGCCTTCTACTGGTTTTTGCGACGTGACATTCACTGACAAGGCACAGGCGCTGGTAGGTTTCTGCGAGCACCCACAATACAGCGTTGCAGTCTTCAAATCTGTGCAGAACTCTTTTTTTTACCTAAAATTAGCAAGATTCGTTTAAAACTCTTGTGGTGTATTATAGCCTTCTCCTGAGATGACATTCATAGCGATACTAAGAATAATAAAGATAAAAAGCATCATAGGCTGAAGAAATTATACGCAGGGTACGTCATTTTTTAGCCTTCCATAACTATATAGCTATATATGCATACATCCATATATTTAGCTAGATATCCATAAAAATCTATATCTATATATATGTATTTCTATATATTTATATAGATATTTATCTATACACAGGGACAGATAGATAGATAGATAGATAGATAGATAGACAGAGACTGTATGCAATAAGCCTGGATGTCTGACAGTTAAAGCTGCATCGTGATGTCATTAAGGCTCTATTATGACACGTACAGCTTGGAACCATATATATTATAGCACGGCTGCCATTTACAGTCAGTCTCCATTGGAGTTGGAAGTTGGCAAACATGTACTAGGCTGTCTTCCCAAGAAGCCACAGCAGCCAGATAAATTGGATGTTCCACCGAACTGCTATTTTATTCAGCCAGTAAGGGGAAAGCGGTGGCCTACAAAATCTCATTGGTCGCTGCTGCTGCCGACATTTTTTTAAAAAGGTACGCTCAGTTGTTTCATGGAGAACATTAAGGTAGCTACTTACAATTCAGGCAGGTAGGTTCAGTTCTTGGAGGTTGGGGAATGCTTATGGGCAAGGCCTTATGTCTGATCATATTGGCTGCTTCCAACTGTACCTACCGCAAGCAGACGATCAGTGGATACAATGCTGCGAGCTGGGAAAAAAGCCTAGAATAATCCACGGCAGGCAGGCAAGCAAAATGTAAATAACGGGATTGGTTAGCTGCGCTAAAATTCTTGCTTGTACCTGAAAAAGGTTTCACCTGCAACGCGGCCTTCTACTGGTTTTTGCGACGTGACATTCACTGACAAGGCACAGGCCTGGTAGGTTTCTGCGAGCACCCACAATACAGCGTTGCAGTCTTCAAATCTGTGCAGAACTCTTTTTTTTACCTAAAATTAGCAAGATTCGCTTAAAACTCTTGTGGTGTATTATAGCCTTCTCCTGAGATGACATTCATAGCGATACTAAGAATAATAAAGATAAAAATCATCATAGGCTGAAGAAATTATACGCAGAGTACGTCATTTTTTAGCCTTCCATAACTATATAGCTATATATGCATACATCCATATATTTAGCTAGATATCCATAAAAATCTATATCGATATATATGTATTTCTATATATTTATATAGATATTTATCTATACACAGGGACAGATAGATAGATAGATAGATAGATAGATAGATAGATAGATAGATAGATAGATAGACAGAGACTGTATGCAATAAGCCTGGATGTCTGACAGTTAAAGCTGCATCGTGATGTCATTAAGGCTCTATTATGACACGTACAGCTTGGAACCATATATATTATAGCACGGCTGCCATTTACAGTCAGTCTCCATTGGAGTTGGAAGTTGGCAAACATGTACTAGGCTGTCTTCCCAAGAAGCCACAGCAGCCAGATAAATTGGATGTTCCACCGAACTGCTATTTTATTCAGCCAGTAAGGGGAAAGCGGTGGCCTACAAAATCTCATTGGTCGCTGCTGCTGCCGACATTTTTTTAAAAAGGTACGCTCAGTTGTTTCATGGAGAACATGAAGGTAGCTACTTACAATTCAGGCAGGTAGGTTCAGTTCTTGGAGGTTGGGGAATGCTTATGGGCAAGGCCTTATGTCTGATAATATTGGCTGCTTCCAACTGTACCTACCGCAAGCAGACGATCAGTGGATACAATGCTGCGAGCTGGGAAAAAAGCCTAGAATAATCCACGGCAGGCAGGCAAGCAAAATGTAAATAACGGGATTGGTTAGCTGCGCTAAAATTCTTGCTTGTACCTGAAAAAGGTTTCACCTGCAACGCGGCCTTCTACTGGTTTTTGCGACGTGACATTCACTGACAAGGCACAGGCGCTGGTAGGTTTCTGCGAGCACCCACAATACAGCGTTGCAGTCTTCAAATCTGTGCAGAACTCTTTTTTTTACCTAAAATTAGCAAGATTCGTTTAAAACTCTTGTGGTGTATTATAGCCTTCTCCTGAGATGACATTCATAGCGATACTAAGAATAATAAAGATAAAAAGCATCATAGGCTGAAGAAATTATACGCAGGGTACGTCATTTTTTAGCCTTCCATAACTATATAGCTATATATGCATACATCCATATATTTAGCTAGATATCCATAAAAATCTATATCTATATATATGTATTTCTATATATTTATATAGATATTTATCTATACACAGGGACAGATAGATAGATAGATAGATAGATAGATAGATAGATAGATAGATAGATAGACAGAGACTGTATGCAATAAGCCTGGATGTCTGACAGTTAAAGCTGCATCGTGATGTCATTAAGGCTCTATTATGACACGTACAGCTTGGAACCATATATATTATAGCACGGCTGCCATTTACAGTCAGTCTCCATTGGAGTTGGAAGTTGGCAAACATGTACTAGGCTGTCTTCCCAAGAAGCCACAGCAGCCAGATAAATTGGATGTTCCACCGAACTGCTATTTTATTCAGCCAGTAAGGGGAAAGCGGTGGCCTACAAAATCTCATTGGTCGCTGCTGCTGCCGACATTTTTTTAAAAAGGTACGCTCAGTTGTTTCATGGAGAACATTAAGGTAGCTACTTACAATTCAGGCAGGTAGGTTCAGTTCTTGGAGGTTGGGGAATGCTTATGGGCAAGGCCTTATGTCTGATCATATTGGCTGCTTCCAACTGTACCTACCGCAAGCAGACGATCAGTGGATACAATGCTGCGAGCTGGGAAAAAAGCCTAGAATAATCCACGGCAGGCAGGCAAGCAAAATGTAAATAACGGGATTGGTTAGCTGCGCTAAAATTCTTGCTTGTACCTGAAAAAGGTTTCACCTGCAACGCGGCCTTCTACTGGTTTTTGCGACGTGACATTCACTGACAAGGCACAGGCCTGGTAGGTTTCTGCGAGCACCCACAATACAGTGTTGCAGTCTTCAAATCTGTGCAGAACTCTTTTTTTTACCTAAAATTAGCAAGATTCGCTTAAAACTCTTGTGGTGTATTATAGCCTTCTCCTGAGATGACATTCATAGCGATACTAAGAATAATAAAGATAAAAATCATCATAGGCTGAAGAAATTATACGCAGAGTACGTCATTTTTTAGCCTTCCATAACTATATAGCTATATATGCATACATCCATATATTTAGCTAGATATCCATAAAAATCTATATCGATATATATGTATTTCTATATATTTATATAGATATTTATCTATACACAGGGACAGATAGATAGATAGATAGATAGATAGATAGATAGACAGAGACTGTATGCAATAAGCCTGGATGTCTGACAGTTAAAGCTGCATCGTGATGTCATTAAGGCTCTAGTATGACACGTACAGCTTGGAACCATATATATTATAGCACGGCTGCCATTTACAGTCAGTCTCCATTGGAGTTGGAAGTTGGCAAACATGTACTAGGCTGTCTTCCCAAGAAGCCACAGCAGCCAGATAAATTGGATGTTCCACCGAACTGCTATTTTATTCAGCCAGTAAGGGGAAAGCGGTGGCCTACAAAATCTCATTGGTCGCTGCTGCTGCCGACATTTTTTTAAAAAGGTACGCTCAGTTGTTTCATGGAGAACATGAAGGTAGCTACTTACAATTCAGGCAGGTAGGTTCAGTTCTTGGAGGTTGGGGAATGCTTATGGGCAAGGCCTTATGTCTGATAATATTGGCTGCTTCCAACTGTACCTACCGCAAGCAGACGATCAGTGGATACAATGCTGCGAGCTGGGAAAAAAGCCTAGAATAATCCACGGCAGGCAGGCAAGCAAAATGTAAATAACGGGATTGGTTAGCTGCGCTAAAATTCTTGCTTGTACCTGAAAAAGGTTTCACCTGCAACGCGGCCTTCTACTGGTTTTTGCGACGTGACATTCACTGACAAGGCACAGGCGCTGGTAGGTTTCTGCGAGCACCCACAATACAGCGTTGCAGTCTTCAAATCTGTGCAGAACTCTTTTTTTTACCTAAAATTAGCAAGATTCGTTTAAAACTCTTGTGGTGTATTATAGCCTTCTCCTGAGATGACATTCATAGCGATACTAAGAATAATAAAGATAAAAAGCATCATAGGCTGAAGAAATTATACGCAGGGTACGTCATTTTTTAGCCTTCCATAACTATATAGCTATATATGCATACATCCATATATTTAGCTAGATATCCATAAAAATCTATATCTATATATATGTATTTCTATATATTTATATAGATATTTATCTATACACAGGGACAGATAGATAGATAGATAGATAGATAGATAGATAGATAGACAGAGACTGTATGCAATAAGCCTGGATGTCTGACAGTTAAAGCTGCATCGTGATGTCATTAAGGCTCTATTATGACACGTACAGCTTGGAACCATATATATTATAGCACGGCTGCCATTTACAGTCAGTCTCCATTGGAGTTGGAAGTTGGCAAACATGTACTAGGCTGTCTTCCCAAGAAGCCACAGCAGCCAGATAAATTGGATGTTCCACCGAACTGCTATTTTATTCAGCCAGTAAGGGGAAAGCGGTGGCCTACAAAATCTCATTGGTCGCTGCTGCTGCCGACATTTTTTTAAAAAGGTACGCTCAGTTGTTTCATGGAGAACATTAAGGTAGCTACTTACAATTCAGGCAGGTAGGTTCAGTTCTTGGAGGTTGGGGAATGCTTATGGGCAAGGCCTTATGTCTGATCATATTGGCTGCTTCCAACTGTACCTACCGCAAGCAGACGATCAGTGGATACAATGCTGCGAGCTGGGAAAAAAGCCTAGAATAATCCACGGCAGGCAGGCAAGCAAAATGTAAATAACGGGATTGGTTAGCTGCGCTAAAATTCTTGCTTGTACCTGAAAAAGGTTTCACCTGCAACGCGGCCTTCTACTGGTTTTTGCGACGTGACATTCACTGACAAGGCACAGGCCTGGTAGGTTTCTGCGAGCACCCACAATACAGCGTTGCAGTCTTCAAATCTGTGCAGAACTCTTTTTTTTACCTAAAATTAGCAAGATTCGTTTAAAACTCTTGTGGTGTATTATAGCCTTCTCCTGAGATGACATTCATAGCGATACTAAGAATAATAAAGATAAAAAGCATCATAGGCTGAAGAAATTATACGCAGGGTACGTCATTTTTTAGCCTTCCATAACTATATAGCTATATATGCATACATCCATATATTTAGCTAGATATCCATAAAAATCTATATCTATATATATGTATTTCTATATATTTATATAGATATTTATCTATACACAGGGACAGATAGATAGATAGATAGATAGATAGATAGATAGATAGATAGATAGATAGATAGATAGACAGAGACTGTATGCAATAAGCCTGGATGTCTGACAGTTAAAGCTGCATCGTGATGTCATTAAGGCTCTATTATGACACGTACAGCTTGGAACCATATATATTATAGCACGGCTGCCATTTACAGTCAGTCTCCATTGGAGTTGGAAGTTGGCAAACATGTACTAGGCTGTCTTCCCAAGAAGCCACAGCAGCCAGATAAATTGGATGTTCCACCGAACTGCTATTTTATTCAGCCAGTAAGGGGAAAGCGGTGGCCTACAAAATCTCATTGGTCGCTGCTGCTGCCGACATTTTTTTAAAAAGGTACGCTCAGTTGTTTCATGGAGAACATTAAGGTAGCTACTTACAATTCAGGCAGGTAGGTTCAGTTCTTGGAGGTTGGGGAATGCTTATGGGCAAGGCCTTATGTCTGATCATATTGGCTGCTTCCAACTGTACCTACCGCAAGCAGACGATCAGTGGATACAATGCTGCGAGCTGGGAAAAAAGCCTAGAATAATCCACGGCAGGCAGGCAAGCAAAATGTAAATAACGGGATTGGTTAGCTGCGCTAAAATTCTTGCTTGTACCTGAAAAAGGTTTCACCTGCAACGCGGCCTTCTACTGGTTTTTGCGACGTGACATTCACTGACAAGGCACAGGCCTGGTAGGTTTCTGCGAGCACCCACAATACAGTGTTGCAGTCTTCAAATCTGTGCAGAACTCTTTTTTTTACCTAAAATTAGCAAGATTCGCTTAAAACTCTTGTGGTGTATTATAGCCTTCTCCTGAGATGACATTCATAGCGATACTAAGAATAATAAAGATAAAAATCATCATAGGCTGAAGAAATTATACGCAGAGTACGTCATTTTTTAGCCTTCCATAACTATATAGCTATATATGCATACATCCATATATTTAGCTAGATATCCATAAAAATCTATATCGATATATATGTATTTCTATATATTTATATAGATATTTATCTATACACAGGGACAGATAGATAGATAGATAGATAGATAGATAGATAGATAGATAGATAGATAGATAGACAGAGACTGTATGCAATAAGCCTGGATGTCTGACAGTTAAAGCTGCATCGTGATGTCATTAAGGCTCTAGTATGACACGTACAGCTTGGAACCATATATATTATAGCACGGCTGCCATTTACAGTCAGTCTCCATTGGAGTTGGAAGTTGGCAAACATGTACTAGGCTGTCTTCCCAAGAAGCCACAGCAGCCAGATAAATTGGATGTTCCACCGAACTGCTATTTTATTCAGCCAGTAAGGGGAAAGCGGTGGCCTACAAAATCTCATTGGTCGCTGCTGCTGCCGACATTTTTTTAAAAAGGTACGCTCAGTTGTTTCATGGAGAACATTAAGGTAGCTACTTACAATTCAGGCAGGTAGGTTCAGTTCTTGGAGGTTGGGGAATGCTTATGGGCAAGGCCTTATGTCTGATCATATTGGCTGCTTCCAACTGTACCTACCGCAAGCAGACGATCAGTGGATACAATGCTGCGAGCTGGGAAAAAAGCCTAGAATAATCCACGGCAGGCAGGCAAGCAAAATGTAAATAACGGGATTGGTTAGCTGCGCTAAAATTCTTGCTTGTACCTGAAAAAGGTTTCACCTGCAACGCGGCCTTCTACTGGTTTTTGCGACGTGACATTCACTGACAAGGCACAGGCCTGGTAGGTTTCTGCGAGCACCCACAATACAGCGTTGCAGTCTTCAAATCTGTGCAGAACTCTTTTTTTTACCTAAAATTAGCAAGATTCGCTTAAAACTCTTGTGGTGTATTATAGCCTTCTCCTGAGATGACATTCATAGCGATACTAAGAATAATAAAGATAAAAATCATCATAGGCTGAAGAAATTATACGCAGAGTACGTCATTTTTTAGCCTTCCATAACTATATAGCTATATATGCATACATCCATATATTTAGCTAGATATCCATAAAAATCTATATCGATATATATGTATTTCTATATATTTATATAGATATTTATCTATACACAGGGACAGATAGATAGATAGATAGATAGATAGATAGATAGATAGATAGACAGAGACTGTATGCAATAAGCCTGGATGTCTGACAGTTAAAGCTGCATCGTGATGTCATTAAGGCTCTATTATGACACGTACAGCTTGGAACCATATATATTATAGCACGGCTGCCATTTACAGTCAGTCTCCATTGGAGTTGGAAGTTGGCAAACATGTACTAGGCTGTCTTCCCAAGAAGCCACAGCAGCCAGATAAATTGGATGTTCCACCGAACTGCTATTTTATTCAGCCAGTAAGGGGAAAGCGGTGGCCTACAAAATCTCATTGGTCGCTGCTGCTGCCGACATTTTTTTAAAAAGGTACGCTCAGTTGTTTCATGGAGAACATGAAGGTAGCTACTTACAATTCAGGCAGGTAGGTTCAGTTCTTGGAGGTTGGGGAATGCTTATGGGCAAGGCCTTATGTCTGATAATATTGGCTGCTTCCAACTGTACCTACCGCAAGCAGACGATCAGTGGATACAATGCTGCGAGCTGGGAAAAAAGCCTAGAATAATCCACGGCAGGCAGGCAAGCAAAATGTAAATAACGGGATTGGTTAGCTGCGCTAAAATTCTTGCTTGTACCTGAAAAAGGTTTCACCTGCAACGCGGCCTTCTACTGGTTTTTGCGACGTGACATTCACTGACAAGGCACAGGCGCTGGTAGGTTTCTGCGAGCACCCACAATACAGCGTTGCAGTCTTCAAATCTGTGCAGAACTCTTTTTTTTACCTAAAATTAGCAAGATTCGTTTAAAACTCTTGTGGTGTATTATAGCCTTCTCCTGAGATGACATTCATAGCGATACTAAGAATAATAAAGATAAAAAGCATCATAGGCTGAAGAAATTATACGCAGGGTACGTCATTTTTTAGCCTTCCATAACTATATAGCTATATATGCATACATCCATATATTTAGCTAGATATCCATAAAAATCTATATCTATATATATGTATTTCTATATATTTATATAGATATTTATCTATACACAGGGACAGATAGATAGATAGATAGATAGATAGATAGATAGATAGATAGATAGATAGATAGATAGACAGAGACTGTATGCAATAAGCCTGGATGTCTGACAGTTAAAGCTGCATCGTGATGTCATTAAGGCTCTATTATGACACGTACAGCTTGGAACCATATATATTATAGCACGGCTGCCATTTACAGTCAGTCTCCATTGGAGTTGGAAGTTGGCAAACATGTACTAGGCTGTCTTCCCAAGAAGCCACAGCAGCCAGATAAATTGGATGTTCCACCGAACTGCTATTTTATTCAGCCAGTAAGGGGAAAGCGGTGGCCTACAAAATCTCATTGGTCGCTGCTGCTGCCGACATTTTTTTAAAAAGGTACGCTCAGTTGTTTCATGGAGAACATTAAGGTAGCTACTTACAATTCAGGCAGGTAGGTTCAGTTCTTGGAGGTTGGGGAATGCTTATGGGCAAGGCCTTATGTCTGATCATATTGGCTGCTTCCAACTGTACCTACCGCAAGCAGACGATCAGTGGATACAATGCTGCGAGCTGGGAAAAAAGCCTAGAATAATCCACGGCAGGCAGGCAAGCAAAATGTAAATAACGGGATTGGTTAGCTGCGCTAAAATTCTTGCTTGTACCTGAAAAAGGTTTCACCTGCAACGCGGCCTTCTACTGGTTTTTGCGACGTGACATTCACTGACAAGGCACAGGCCTGGTAGGTTTCTGCGAGCACCCACAATACAGTGTTGCAGTCTTCAAATCTGTGCAGAACTCTTTTTTTTACCTAAAATTAGCAAGATTCGCTTAAAACTCTTGTGGTGTATTATAGCCTTCTCCTGAGATGACATTCATAGCGATACTAAGAATAATAAAGATAAAAATCATCATAGGCTGAAGAAATTATACGCAGAGTACGTCATTTTTTAGCCTTCCATAACTATATAGCTATATATGCATACATCCATATATTTAGCTAGATATCCATAAAAATCTATATCGATATATATGTATTTCTATATATTTATATAGATATTTATCTATACACAGGGACAGATAGATAGATAGATAGATAGATAGATAGATAGATAGATAGATAGATAGACAGAGACTGTATGCAATAAGCCTGGATGTCTGACAGTTAAAGCTGCATCGTGATGTCATTAAGGCTCTAGTATGACACGTACAGCTTGGAACCATATATATTATAGCACGGCTGCCATTTACAGTCAGTCTCCATTGGAGTTGGAAGTTGGCAAACATGTACTAGGCTGTCTTCCCAAGAAGCCACAGCAGCCAGATAAATTGGATGTTCCACCGAACTGCTATTTTATTCAGCCAGTAAGGGGAAAGCGGTGGCCTACAAAATCTCATTGGTCGCTGCTGCTGCCGACATTTTTTTAAAAAGGTACGCTCAGTTGTTTCATGGAGAACATGAAGGTAGCTACTTACAATTCAGGCAGGTAGGTTCAGTTCTTGGAGGTTGGGGAATGCTTATGGGCAAGGCCTTATGTCTGATAATATTGGCTGCTTCCAACTGTACCTACCGCAAGCAGACGATCAGTGGATACAATGCTGCGAGCTGGGAAAAAAGCCTAGAATAATCCACGGCAGGCAGGCAAGCAAAATGTAAATAACGGGATTGGTTAGCTGCGCTAAAATTCTTGCTTGTACCTGAAAAAGGTTTCACCTGCAACGCGGCCTTCTACTGGTTTTTGCGACGTGACATTCACTGACAAGGCACAGGCCTGGTAGGTTTCTGCGAGCACCCACAATACAGTGTTGCAGTCTTCAAATCTGTGCAGAACTCTTTTTTTTACCTAAAATTAGCAAGATTCGCTTAAAACTCTTGTGGTGTATTATAGCCTTCTCCTGAGATGACATTCATAGCGATACTAAGAATAATAAAGATAAAAATCATCATAGGCTGAAGAAATTATACGCAGAGTACGTCATTTTTTAGCCTTCCATAACTATATAGCTATATATGCATACATCCATATATTTAGCTAGATATCCATAAAAATCTATATCGATATATATGTATTTCTATATATTTATATAGATATTTATCTATACACAGGGACAGATAGATTAGATAGATAGATAGATAGATAGATAGACAGAGACTGTATGCAATAAGCCTGGATGTCTGACAGTTAAAGCTGCATCGTGATGTCATTAAGGCTCTAGTATGACACGTACAGCTTGGAACCATATATATTATAGCACGGCTGCCATTTACAGTCAGTCTCCATTGGAGTTGGAAGTTGGCAAACATGTACTAGGCTGTCTTCCCAAGAAGCCACAGCAGCCAGATAAATTGGATGTTCCACCGAACTGCTATTTTATTCAGCCAGTAAGGGGAAAGCGGTGGCCTACAAAATCTCATTGGTCGCTGCTGCTGCCGACATTTTTTTAAAAAGGTACGCTCAGTTGTTTCATGGAGAACATGAAGGTAGCTACTTACAATTCAGGCAGGTAGGTTCAGTTCTTGGAGGTTGGGGAATGCTTATGGGCAAGGCCTTATGTCTGATAATATTGGCTGCTTCCAACTGTACCTACCGCAAGCAGACGATCAGTGGATACAATGCTGCGAGCTGGGAAAAAAGCCTAGAATAATCCACGGCAGGCAGGCAAGCAAAATGTAAATAACGGGATTGGTTAGCTGCGCTAAAATTCTTGCTTGTACCTGAAAAAGGTTTCACCTGCAACGCGGCCTTCTACTGGTTTTTGCGACGTGACATTCACTGACAAGGCACAGGCGCTGGTAGGTTTCTGCGAGCACCCACAATACAGCGTTGCAGTCTTCAAATCTGTGCAGAACTCTTTTTTTTACCTAAAATTAGCAAGATTCGTTTAAAACTCTTGTGGTGTATTATAGCCTTCTCCTGAGATGACATTCATAGCGATACTAAGAATAATAAAGATAAAAAGCATCATAGGCTGAAGAAATTATACGCAGGGTACGTCATTTTTTAGCCTTCCATAACTATATAGCTATATATGCATACATCCATATATTTAGCTAGATATCCATAAAAATCTATATCTATATATATGTATTTCTATATATTTATATAGATATTTATCTATACACAGGGACAGATAGATAGATAGATAGATAGATAGATAGATAGATAGATAGATAGATAGATAGATAGATAGATAGATAGACAGAGACTGTATGCAATAAGCCTGGATGTCTGACAGTTAAAGCTGCATCGTGATGTCATTAAGGCTCTATTATGACACGTACAGCTTGGAACCATATATATTATAGCACGGCTGCCATTTACAGTCAGTCTCCATTGGAGTTGGAAGTTGGCAAACATGTACTAGGCTGTCTTCCCAAGAAGCCACAGCAGCCAGATAAATTGGATGTTCCACCGAACTGCTATTTTATTCAGCCAGTAAGGGGAAAGCGGTGGCCTACAAAATCTCATTGGTCGCTGCTGCTGCCGACATTTTTTTAAAAAGGTACGCTCAGTTGTTTCATGGAGAACATTAAGGTAGCTACTTACAATTCAGGCAGGTAGGTTCAGTTCTTGGAGGTTGGGGAATGCTTATGGGCAAGGCCTTATGTCTGATCATATTGGCTGCTTCCAACTGTACCTACCGCAAGCAGACGATCAGTGGATACAATGCTGCGAGCTGGGAAAAAAGCCTAGAATAATCCACGGCAGGCAGGCAAGCAAAATGTAAATAACGGGATTGGTTAGCTGCGCTAAAATTCTTGCTTGTACCTGAAAAAGGTTTCACCTGCAACGCGGCCTTCTACTGGTTTTTGCGACGTGACATTCACTGACAAGGCACAGGCCTGGTAGGTTTCTGCGAGCACCCACAATACAGCGTTGCAGTCTTCAAATCTGTGCAGAACTCTTTTTTTTACCTAAAATTAGCAAGATTCGCTTAAAACTCTTGTGGTGTATTATAGCCTTCTCCTGAGATGACATTCATAGCGATACTAAGAATAATAAAGATAAAAATCATCATAGTCTGAAGAAATTATACGCAGAGTACGTCATTTTTTAGCCTTCCATAACTATATAGCTATATATGCATACATCCATATATTTAGCTAGATATCCATAAAAATCTATATCGATATATATGTATTTCTATATATTTATATAGATATTTATCTATACACAGGGACAGATAGATAGATAGATAGATAGATAGATAGATAGACAGAGACTGTATGCAATAAGCCTGGATGTCTGACAGTTAAAGCTGCATCGTGATGTCATTAAGGCTCTATTATGACACGTACAGCTTGGAACCATATATATTATAGCACGGCTGCCATTTACAGTCAGTCTCCATTGGAGTTGGAAGTTGGCAAACATGTACTAGGCTGTCTTCCCAAGAAGCCACAGCAGCCAGATAAATTGGATGTTCCACCGAACTGCTATTTTATTCAGCCAGTAAGGGGAAAGCGGTGGCCTACAAAATCTCATTGGTCGCTGCTGCTGCCGACATTTTTTTAAAAAGGTACGCTCAGTTGTTTCATGGAGAACATTAAGGTAGCTACTTACAATTCAGGCAGGTAGGTTCAGTTCTTGGAGGTTGGGGAATGCTTATGGGCAAGGCCTTATGTCTGATCATATTGGCTGCTTCCAACTGTACCTACCGCAAGCAGACGATCAGTGGATACAATGCTGCGAGCTGGGAAAAAAGCCTAGAATAATCCACGGCAGGCAGGCAAGCAAAATGTAAATAACGGGATTGGTTAGCTGCGCTAAAATTCTTGCTTGTACCTGAAAAAGGTTTCACCTGCAACGCGGCCTTCTACTGGTTTTTGCGACGTGACATTCACTGACAAGGCACAGGCCTGGTAGGTTTCTGCGAGCACCCACAATACAGCGTTGCAGTCTTCAAATCTGTGCAGAACTCTTTTTTTTACCTAAAATTAGCAAGATTCGCTTAAAACTCTTGTGGTGTATTATAGCCTTCTCCTGAGATGACATTCATAGCGATACTAAGAATAATAAAGATAAAAATCATCATAGGCTGAAGAAATTATACGCAGAGTACGTCATTTTTTAGCCTTCCATAACTATATAGCTATATATGCATACATCCATATATTTAGCTAGATATCCATAAAAATCTATATCGATATATATGTATTTCTATATATTTATATAGATATTTATCTATACACAGGGACAGATAGATAGATAGATAGATAGATAGATAGATAGACAGAGACTGTATGCAATAAGCCTGGATGTCTGACAGTTAAAGCTGCATCGTGATGTCATTAAGGCTCTATTATGACACGTACAGCTTGGAACCATATATATTATAGCACGGCTGCCATTTACAGTCAGTCTCCATTGGAGTTGGAAGTTGGCAAACATGTACTAGGCTGTCTTCCCAAGAAGCCACAGCAGCCAGATAAATTGGATGTTCCACCGAACTGCTATTTTATTCAGCCAGTAAGGGGAAAGCGGTGGCCTACAAAATCTCATTGGTCGCTGCTGCTGCCGACATTTTTTTAAAAAGGTACGCTCAGTTGTTTCATGGAGAACATGAAGGTAGCTACTTACAATTCAGGCAGGTAGGTTCAGTTCTTGGAGGTTGGGGAATGCTTATGGGCAAGGCCTTATGTCTGATAATATTGGCTGCTTCCAACTGTACCTACCGCAAGCAGACGATCAGTGGATACAATGCTGCGAGCTGGGAAAAAAGCCTAGAATAATCCACGGCAGGCAGGCAAGCAAAATGTAAATAACGGGATTGGTTAGCTGCGCTAAAATTCTTGCTTGTACCTGAAAAAGGTTTCACCTGCAACGCGGCCTTCTACTGGTTTTTGCGACGTGACATTCACTGACAAGGCACAGGCGCTGGTAGGTTTCTGCGAGCACCCACAATACAGCGTTGCAGTCTTCAAATCTGTGCAGAACTCTTTTTTTTACCTAAAATTAGCAAGATTCGTTTAAAACTCTTGTGGTGTATTATAGCCTTCTCCTGAGATGACATTCATAGCGATACTAAGAATAATAAAGATAAAAAGCATCATAGGCTGAAGAAATTATACGCAGGGTACGTCATTTTTTAGCCTTCCATAACTATATAGCTATATATGCATACATCCATATATTTAGCTAGATATCCATAAAAATCTATATCTATATATATGTATTTCTATATATTTATATAGATATTTATCTATACACAGGGACAGATAGATAGATAGATAGATAGATAGATAGATAGATAGATAGACAGAGACTGTATGCAATAAGCCTGGATGTCTGACAGTTAAAGCTGCATCGTGATGTCATTAAGGCTCTATTATGACACGTACAGCTTGGAACCATATATATTATAGCACGGCTGCCATTTACAGTCAGTCTCCATTGGAGTTGGAAGTTGGCAAACATGTACTAGGCTGTCTTCCCAAGAAGCCACAGCAGCCAGATAAATTGGATGTTCCACCGAACTGCTATTTTATTCAGCCAGTAAGGGGAAAGCGGTGGCCTACAAAATCTCATTGGTCGCTGCTGCTGCCGACATTTTTTTAAAAAGGTACGCTCAGTTGTTTCATGGAGAACATTAAGGTAGCTACTTACAATTCAGGCAGGTAGGTTCAGTTCTTGGAGGTTGGGGAATGCTTATGGGCAAGGCCTTATGTCTGATCATATTGGCTGCTTCCAACTGTACCTACCGCAAGCAGACGATCAGTGGATACAATGCTGCGAGCTGGGAAAAAAGCCTAGAATAATCCACGGCAGGCAGGCAAGCAAAATGTAAATAACGGGATTGGTTAGCTGCGCTAAAATTCTTGCTTGTACCTGAAAAAGGTTTCACCTGCAACGCGGCCTTCTACTGGTTTTTGCGACGTGACATTCACTGACAAGGCACAGGCCTGGTAGGTTTCTGCGAGCACCCACAATACAGTGTTGCAGTCTTCAAATCTGTGCAGAACTCTTTTTTTTACCTAAAATTAGCAAGATTCGCTTAAAACTCTTGTGGTGTATTATAGCCTTCTCCTGAGATGACATTCATAGCGATACTAAGAATAATAAAGATAAAAATCATCATAGGCTGAAGAAATTATACGCAGAGTACGTCATTTTTTAGCCTTCCATAACTATATAGCTATATATGCATACATCCATATATTTAGCTAGATATCCATAAAAATCTATATCGATATATATGTATTTCTATATATTTATATAGATATTTATCTATACACAGGGACAGATAGATAGATAGATAGATAGATAGATAGATAGATAGAGACTGTATGCAATAAGCCTGGATGTCTGACAGTTAAAGCTGCATCGTGATGTCATTAAGGCTCTAGTATGACACGTACAGCTTGGAACCATATATATTATAGCACGGCTGCCATTTACAGTCAGTCTCCATTGGAGTTGGAAGTTGGCAAACATGTACTAGGCTGTCTTCCCAAGAAGCCACAGCAGCCAGATAAATTGGATGTTCCACCGAACTGCTATTTTATTCAGCCAGTAAGGGGAAAGCGGTGGCCTACAAAATCTCATTGGTCGCTGCTGCTGCCGACATTTTTTTAAAAAGGTACGCTCAGTTGTTTCATGGAGAACATGAAGGTAGCTACTTACAATTCAGGCAGGTAGGTTCAGTTCTTGGAGGTTGGGGAATGCTTATGGGCAAGGCCTTATGTCTGATAATATTGGCTGCTTCCAACTGTACCTACCGCAAGCAGACGATCAGTGGATACAATGCTGCGAGCTGGGAAAAAAGCCTAGAATAATCCACGGCAGGCAGGCAAGCAAAATGTAAATAACGGGATTGGTTAGCTGCGCTAAAATTCTTGCTTGTACCTGAAAAAGGTTTCACCTGCAACGCGGCCTTCTACTGGTTTTTGCGACGTGACATTCACTGACAAGGCACAGGCCTGGTAGGTTTCTGCGAGCACCCACAATACAGCGTTGAAGTCTTCAAATCTGTGCAGAACTCTTTTTTTTACCTAAAATTAGCAAGATTCGCTTAAAACTCTTGTGGTGTATTATAGCCTTCTCCTGAGATGACATTCATAGCGATACTAAGAATAATAAAGATAAAAAGCATCATAGGCTGAAGAAATTATACGCAGGGTACGTCATTTTTTAGCCTTCCATAACTATATAGCTATATATGCATACATCCATATATTTAGCTAGATATCCATAAAAATCTATATCGATATATATGTATTTCTATATATTTATATAGATATTTATCTATACACAGGGACAGATAGATAGATAGATAGATAGATAGACAGAGACTGTATGCAATAAGCCTGGATGTCTGACAGTTAAAGCTGCATCGTGATGTCATTAAGGCTCTAGTATGACACGTACAGCTTGGAACCATATATATTATAGCACGGCTGCCATTTACAGTCAGTCTCCATTGGAGTTGGAAGTTGGCAAACATGTACTAGGCTGTCTTCCCAAGAAGCCACAGCAGCCAGATAAATTGGATGTTCCACCGAACTGCTATTTTATTCAGCCAGTAAGGGGAAAGCGGTGGCCTACAAAATCTCATTGGTCGCTGCTGCTGCCGACATTTTTTTAAAAAGGTACGCTCAGTTGTTTCATGGAGAACATGAAGGTAGCTACTTACAATTCAGGCAGGTAGGTTCAGTTCTTGGAGGTTGGGGAATGCTTATGGGCAAGGCCTTATGTCTGATAATATTGGCTGCTTCCAACTGTACCTACCGCAAGCAGACGATCAGTGGATACAATGCTGCGAGCTGGGAAAAAAGCCTAGAATAATCCACGGCAGGCAGGCAAGCAAAATGTAAATAACGGGATTGGTTAGCTGCGCTAAAATTCTTGCTTGTACCTGAAAAAGGTTTCACCTGCAACGCGGCCTTCTACTGGTTTTTGCGACGTGACATTCACTGACAAGGCACAGGCGCTGGTAGGTTTCTGCGAGCACCCACAATACAGCGTTGCAGTCTTCAAATCTGTGCAGAACTCTTTTTTTTACCTAAAATTAGCAAGATTCGTTTAAAACTCTTGTGGTGTATTATAGCCTTCTCCTGAGATGACATTCATAGCGATACTAAGAATAATAAAGATAAAAAGCATCATAGGCTGAAGAAATTATACGCAGGGTACGTCATTTTTTAGCCTTCCATAACTATATAGCTATATATGCATACATCCATATATTTAGCTAGATATCCATAAAAATCTATATCTATATATATGTATTTCTATATATTTATATAGATATTTATCTATACACAGGGACAGATAGATAGATAGATAGATAGATAGATAGATAGACAGAGACTGTATGCAATAAGCCTGGATGTCTGACAGTTAAAGCTGCATCGTGATGTCATTAAGGCTCTATTATGACACGTACAGCTTGGAACCATATATATTATAGCACGGCTGCCATTTACAGTCAGTCTCCATTGGAGTTGGAAGTTGGCAAACATGTACTAGGCTGTCTTCCCAAGAAGCCACAGCAGCCAGATAAATTGGATGTTCCACCGAACTGCTATTTTATTCAGCCAGTAAGGGGAAAGCGGTGGCCTACAAAATCTCATTGGTCGCTGCTGCTGCCGACATTTTTTTAAAAAGGTACGCTCAGTTGTTTCATGGAGAACATTAAGGTAGCTACTTACAATTCAGGCAGGTAGGTTCAGTTCTTGGAGGTTGGGGAATGCTTATGGGCAAGGCCTTATGTCTGATCATATTGGCTGCTTCCAACTGTACCTACCGCAAGCAGACGATCAGTGGATACAATGCTGCGAGCTGGGAAAAAAGCCTAGAATAATCCACGGCAGGCAGGCAAGCAAAATGTAAATAACGGGATTGGTTAGCTGCGCTAAAATTCTTGCTTGTACCTGAAAAAGGTTTCACCTGCAACGCGGCCTTCTACTGGTTTTTGCGACGTGACATTCACTGACAAGGCACAGGCCTGGTAGGTTTCTGCGAGCACCCACAATACAGCGTTGCAGTCTTCAAATCTGTGCAGAACTCTTTTTTTTACCTAAAATTAGCAAGATTCGCTTAAAACTCTTGTGGTGTATTATAGCCTTCTCCTGAGATGACATTCATAGCGATACTAAGAATAATAAAGATAAAAATCATCATAGGCTGAAGAAATTATACGCAGAGTACGTCATTTTTTAGCCTTCCATAACTATATAGCTATATATGCATACATCCATATATTTAGCTAGATATCCATAAAAATCTATATCGATATATATGTATTTCTATATATTTATATAGATATTTATCTATACACAGGGACAGATAGATAGATAGATAGATAGATAGATAGATAGATAGATAGACAGAGACTGTATGCAATAAGCCTGGATGTCTGACAGTTAAAGCTGCATCGTGATGTCATTAAGGCTCTAGTATGACACGTACAGCTTGGAACCATATATATTATAGCACGGCTGCCATTTACAGTCAGTCTCCATTGGAGTTGGAAGTTGGCAAACATGTACTAGGCTGTCTTCCCAAGAAGCCACAGCAGCCAGATAAATTGGATGTTCCACCGAACTGCTATTTTATTCAGCCAGTAAGGGGAAAGCGGTGGCCTACAAAATCTCATTGGTCGCTGCTGCTGCCGACATTTTTTTAAAAAGGTACGCTCAGTTGTTTCATGGAGAACATGAAGGTAGCTACTTACAATTCAGGCAGGTAGGTTCAGTTCTTGGAGGTTGGGGAATGCTTATGGGCAAGGCCTTATGTCTGATAATATTGGCTGCTTCCAACTGTACCTACCGCAAGCAGACGATCAGTGGATACAATGCTGCGAGCTGGGAAAAAAGCCTAGAATAATCCACGGCAGGCAGGCAAGCAAAATGTAAATAACGGGATTGGTTAGCTGCGCTAAAATTCTTGCTTGTACCTGAAAAAGGTTTCACCTGCAACGCGGCCTTCTACTGGTTTTTGCGACGTGACATTCACTGACAAGGCACAGGCGCTGGTAGGTTTCTGCGAGCACCCACAATACAGCGTTGCAGTCTTCAAATCTGTGCAGAACTCTTTTTTTTACCTAAAATTAGCAAGATTCGTTTAAAACTCTTGTGGTGTATTATAGCCTTCTCCTGAGATGACATTCATAGCGATACTAAGAATAATAAAGATAAAAAGCATCATAGGCTGAAGAAATTATACGCAGGGTACGTCATTTTTTAGCCTTCCATAACTATATAGCTATATATGCATACATCCATATATTTAGCTAGATATCCATAAAAATCTATATCTATACATATGTATTTCTATATATTTATATAGATATTTATCTATACACAGGGACAGATAGATAGATAGATAGATAGATAGATAGATAGATAGATAGATAGATAGATAGATAGACAGAGACTGTATGCAATAAGCCTGGATGTCTGACAGTTAAAGCTGCATCGTGATGTCATTAAGGCTCTATTATGACACGTACAGCTTGGAACCATATATATTATAGCACGGCTGCCATTTACAGTCAGTCTCCATTGGAGTTGGAAGTTGGCAAACATGTACTAGGCTGTCTTCCCAAGAAGCCACAGCAGCCAGATAAATTGGATGTTCCACCGAACTGCTATTTTATTCAGCCAGTAAGGGGAAAGCGGTGGCCTACAAAATCTCATTGGTCGCTGCTGCTGCCGACATTTTTTTAAAAAGGTACGCTCAGTTGTTTCATGGAGAACATGAAGGTAGCTACTTACAATTCAGGCAGGTAGGTTCAGTTCTTGGAGGTTGGGGAATGCTTATGGGCAAGGCCTTATGTCTGATCATATTGGCTGCTTCCAACTGTACCTACCGCAAGCAGACGATCAGTGGATACAATGCTGCGAGCTGGGAAAAAAGCCTAGAATAATCCACGGCAGGCAGGCAAGCAAAATGTAAATAACGGGATTGGTTAGCTGCGCTAAAATTCTTGCTTGTACCTGAAAAAGGTTTCACCTGCAACGCGGCCTTCTACTGGTTTTTGCGACGTGACATTCACTGACAAGGCACAGGCCTGGTAGGTTTCTGCGAGCACCCACAATACAGCGTTGCAGTCTTCAAATCTGTGCAGAACTCTTTTTTTTACCTAAAATTAGCAAGATTCGCTTAAAACTCTTGTGGTGTATTATAGCCTTCTCCTGAGATGACATTCATAGCGATACTAAGAATAATAAAGATAAAAATCATCATAGGCTGAAGAAATTATACGCAGAGTACGTCATTTTTTAGCCTTCCATAACTATATAGCTATATATGCATACATCCATATATTTAGCTAGATATCCATAAAAATCTATATCGATATATATGTATTTCTATATATTTATATAGATATTTATCTATACACAGGGACAGATAGATAGATAGATAGATAGATAGATAGATAGACAGAGACTGTATGCAATAAGCCTGGATGTCTGACAGTTAAAGCTGCATCGTGATGTCATTAAGGCTCTATTATGACACGTACAGCTTGGAACCATATATATTATAGCACGGCTGCCATTTACAGTCAGTCTCCATTGGAGTTGGAAGTTGGCAAACATGTACTAGGCTGTCTTCCCAAGAAGCCACAGCAGCCAGATAAATTGGATGTTCCACCGAACTGCTATTTTATTCAGCCAGTAAGGGGAAAGCGGTGGCCTACAAAATCTCATTGGTCGCTGCTGCTGCCGACATTTTTTTAAAAAGGTACGCTCAGTTGTTTCATGGAGAACATGAAGGTAGCTACTTACAATTCAGGCAGGTAGGTTCAGTTCTTGGAGGTTGGGGAATGCTTATGGGCAAGGCCTTATGTCTGATAATATTGGCTGCTTCCAACTGTACCTACCGCAAGCAGACGATCAGTGGATACAATGCTGCGAGCTGGGAAAAAAGCCTAGAATAATCCACGGCAGGCAGGCAAGCAAAATGTAAATAACGGGATTGGTTAGCTGCGCTAAAATTCTTGCTTGTACCTGAAAAAGGTTTCACCTGCAACGCGGCCTTCTACTGGTTTTTGCGACGTGACATTCACTGACAAGGCACAGGCGCTGGTAGGTTTCTGCGAGCACCCACAATACAGCGTTGCAGTCTTCAAATCTGTGCAGAACTCTTTTTTTTACCTAAAATTAGCAAGATTCGTTTAAAACTCTTGTGGTGTATTATAGCCTTCTCCTGAGATGACATTCATAGCGATACTAAGAATAATAAAGATAAAAAGCATCATAGGCTGAAGAAATTATACGCAGGGTACGTCATTTTTTAGCCTTCCATAACTATATAGCTATATATGCATACATCCATATATTTAGCTAGATATCCATAAAAATCTATATCTATATATATGTATTTCTATATATTTATATAGATATTTATCTATACACAGGGACAGATAGATAGATAGATAGATAGATAGATAGATAGATAGACAGAGACTGTATGCAATAAGCCTGGATGTCTGACAGTTAAAGCTGCATCGTGATGTCATTAAGGCTCTATTATGACACGTACAGCTTGGAACCATATATATTATAGCACGGCTGCCATTTACAGTCAGTCTCCATTGGAGTTGGAAGTTGGCAAACATGTACTAGGCTGTCTTCCCAAGAAGCCACAGCAGCCAGATAAATTGGATGTTCCACCGAACTGCTATTTTATTCAGCCAGTAAGGGGAAAGCGGTGGCCTACAAAATCTCATTGGTCGCTGCTGCTGCCGACATTTTTTTAAAAAGGTACGCTCAGTTGTTTCATGGAGAACATTAAGGTAGCTACTTACAATTCAGGCAGGTAGGTTCAGTTCTTGGAGGTTGGGGAATGCTTATGGGCAAGGCCTTATGTCTGATCATATTGGCTGCTTCCAACTGTACCTACCGCAAGCAGACGATCAGTGGATACAATGCTGCGAGCTGGGAAAAAAGCCTAGAATAATCCACGGCAGGCAGGCAAGCAAAATGTAAATAACGGGATTGGTTAGCTGCGCTAAAATTCTTGCTTGTACCTGAAAAAGGTTTCACCTGCAACGCGGCCTTCTACTGGTTTTTGCGACGTGACATTCACTGACAAGGCACAGGCCTGGTAGGTTTCTGCGAGCACCCACAATACAGTGTTGCAGTCTTCAAATCTGTGCAGAACTCTTTTTTTTACCTAAAATTAGCAAGATTCGCTTAAAACTCTTGTGGTGTATTATAGCCTTCTCCTGAGATGACATTCATAGCGATACTAAGAATAATAAAGATAAAAATCATCATAGGCTGAAGAAATTATACGCAGAGTACGTCATTTTTTAGCCTTCCATAACTATATAGCTATATATGCATACATCCATATATTTAGCTAGATATCCATAAAAATCTATATCGATATATATGTATTTCTATATATTTATATAGATATTTATCTATACACAGGGACAGATAGATAGATAGATAGATAGATAGATAGATAGATAGAGACTGTATGCAATAAGCCTGGATGTCTGACAGTTAAAGCTGCATCGTGATGTCATTAAGGCTCTAGTATGACACGTACAGCTTGGAACCATATATATTATAGCACGGCTGCCATTTACAGTCAGTCTCCATTGGAGTTGGAAGTTGGCAAACATGTACTAGGCTGTCTTCCCAAGAAGCCACAGCAGCCAGATAAATTGGATGTTCCACCGAACTGCTATTTTATTCAGCCAGTAAGGGGAAAGCGGTGGCCTACAAAATCTCATTGGTCGCTGCTGCTGCCGACATTTTTTTAAAAAGGTACGCTCAGTTGTTTCATGGAGAACATGAAGGTAGCTACTTACAATTCAGGCAGGTAGGTTCAGTTCTTGGAGGTTGGGGAATGCTTATGGGCAAGGCCTTATGTCTGATAATATTGGCTGCTTCCAACTGTACCTACCGCAAGCAGACGATCAGTGGATACAATGCTGCGAGCTGGGAAAAAAGCCTAGAATAATCCACGGCAGGCAGGCAAGCAAAATGTAAATAACGGGATTGGTTAGCTGCGCTAAAATTCTTGCTTGTACCTGAAAAAGGTTTCACCTGCAACGCGGCCTTCTACTGGTTTTTGCGACGTGACATTCACTGACAAGGCACAGGCCTGGTAGGTTTCTGCGAGCACCCACAATACAGCGTTGAAGTCTTCAAATCTGTGCAGAACTCTTTTTTTTACCTAAAATTAGCAAGATTCGCTTAAAACTCTTGTGGTGTATTATAGCCTTCTCCTGAGATGACATTCATAGCGATACTAAGAATAATAAAGATAAAAAGCATCATAGGCTGAAGAAATTATACGCAGGGTACGTCATTTTTTAGCCTTCCATAACTATATAGCTATATATGCATACATCCATATATTTAGCTAGATATCCATAAAAATCTATATCGATATATATGTATTTCTATATATTTATATAGATATTTATCTATACACAGGGACAGATAGATAGATAGATAGATAGATAGACAGAGACTGTATGCAATAAGCCTGGATGTCTGACAGTTAAAGCTGCATCGTGATGTCATTAAGGCTCTAGTATGACACGTACAGCTTGGAACCATATATATTATAGCACGGCTGCCATTTACAGTCAGTCTCCATTGGAGTTGGAAGTTGGCAAACATGTACTAGGCTGTCTTCCCAAGAAGCCACAGCAGCCAGATAAATTGGATGTTCCACCGAACTGCTATTTTATTCAGCCAGTAAGGGGAAAGCGGTGGCCTACAAAATCTCATTGGTCGCTGCTGCTGCCGACATTTTTTTAAAAAGGTACGCTCAGTTGTTTCATGGAGAACATGAAGGTAGCTACTTACAATTCAGGCAGGTAGGTTCAGTTCTTGGAGGTTGGGGAATGCTTATGGGCAAGGCCTTATGTCTGATAATATTGGCTGCTTCCAACTGTACCTACCGCAAGCAGACGATCAGTGGATACAATGCTGCGAGCTGGGAAAAAAGCCTAGAATAATCCACGGCAGGCAGGCAAGCAAAATGTAAATAACGGGATTGGTTAGCTGCGCTAAAATTCTTGCTTGTACCTGAAAAAGGTTTCACCTGCAACGCGGCCTTCTACTGGTTTTTGCGACGTGACATTCACTGACAAGGCACAGGCGCTGGTAGGTTTCTGCGAGCACCCACAATACAGCGTTGCAGTCTTCAAATCTGTGCAGAACTCTTTTTTTTACCTAAAATTAGCAAGATTCGTTTAAAACTCTTGTGGTGTATTATAGCCTTCTCCTGAGATGACATTCATAGCGATACTAAGAATAATAAAGATAAAAAGCATCATAGGCTGAAGAAATTATACGCAGGGTACGTCATTTTTTAGCCTTCCATAACTATATAGCTATATATGCATACATCCATATATTTAGCTAGATATCCATAAAAATCTATATCTATATATATGTATTTCTATATATTTATATAGATATTTATCTATACACAGGGACAGATAGATAGATAGATAGATAGATAGATAGATAGACAGAGACTGTATGCAATAAGCCTGGATGTCTGACAGTTAAAGCTGCATCGTGATGTCATTAAGGCTCTATTATGACACGTACAGCTTGGAACCATATATATTATAGCACGGCTGCCATTTACAGTCAGTCTCCATTGGAGTTGGAAGTTGGCAAACATGTACTAGGCTGTCTTCCCAAGAAGCCACAGCAGCCAGATAAATTGGATGTTCCACCGAACTGCTATTTTATTCAGCCAGTAAGGGGAAAGCGGTGGCCTACAAAATCTCATTGGTCGCTGCTGCTGCCGACATTTTTTTAAAAAGGTACGCTCAGTTGTTTCATGGAGAACATTAAGGTAGCTACTTACAATTCAGGCAGGTAGGTTCAGTTCTTGGAGGTTGGGGAATGCTTATGGGCAAGGCCTTATGTCTGATCATATTGGCTGCTTCCAACTGTACCTACCGCAAGCAGACGATCAGTGGATACAATGCTGCGAGCTGGGAAAAAAGCCTAGAATAATCCACGGCAGGCAGGCAAGCAAAATGTAAATAACGGGATTGGTTAGCTGCGCTAAAATTCTTGCTTGTACCTGAAAAAGGTTTCACCTGCAACGCGGCCTTCTACTGGTTTTTGCGACGTGACATTCACTGACAAGGCACAGGCCTGGTAGGTTTCTGCGAGCACCCACAATACAGCGTTGCAGTCTTCAAATCTGTGCAGAACTCTTTTTTTTACCTAAAATTAGCAAGATTCGCTTAAAACTCTTGTGGTGTATTATAGCCTTCTCCTGAGATGACATTCATAGCGATACTAAGAATAATAAAGATAAAAATCATCATAGGCTGAAGAAATTATACGCAGAGTACGTCATTTTTTAGCCTTCCATAACTATATAGCTATATATGCATACATCCATATATTTAGCTAGATATCCATAAAAATCTATATCGATATATATGTATTTCTATATATTTATATAGATATTTATCTATACACAGGGACAGATAGATAGATAGATAGATAGATAGATAGATAGATAGATAGACAGAGACTGTATGCAATAAGCCTGGATGTCTGACAGTTAAAGCTGCATCGTGATGTCATTAAGGCTCTAGTATGACACGTACAGCTTGGAACCATATATATTATAGCACGGCTGCCATTTACAGTCAGTCTCCATTGGAGTTGGAAGTTGGCAAACATGTACTAGGCTGTCTTCCCAAGAAGCCACAGCAGCCAGATAAATTGGATGTTCCACCGAACTGCTATTTTATTCAGCCAGTAAGGGGAAAGCGGTGGCCTACAAAATCTCATTGGTCGCTGCTGCTGCCGACATTTTTTTAAAAAGGTACGCTCAGTTGTTTCATGGAGAACATGAAGGTAGCTACTTACAATTCAGGCAGGTAGGTTCAGTTCTTGGAGGTTGGGGAATGCTTATGGGCAAGGCCTTATGTCTGATAATATTGGCTGCTTCCAACTGTACCTACCGCAAGCAGACGATCAGTGGATACAATGCTGCGAGCTGGGAAAAAAGCCTAGAATAATCCACGGCAGGCAGGCAAGCAAAATGTAAATAACGGGATTGGTTAGCTGCGCTAAAATTCTTGCTTGTACCTGAAAAAGGTTTCACCTGCAACGCGGCCTTCTACTGGTTTTTGCGACGTGACATTCACTGACAAGGCACAGGCGCTGGTAGGTTTCTGCGAGCACCCACAATACAGCGTTGCAGTCTTCAAATCTGTGCAGAACTCTTTTTTTTACCTAAAATTAGCAAGATTCGTTTAAAACTCTTGTGGTGTATTATAGCCTTCTCCTGAGATGACATTCATAGCGATACTAAGAATAATAAAGATAAAAAGCATCATAGGCTGAAGAAATTATACGCAGGGTACGTCATTTTTTAGCCTTCCATAACTATATAGCTATATATGCATACATCCATATATTTAGCTAGATATCCATAAAAATCTATATCTATACATATGTATTTCTATATATTTATATAGATATTTATCTATACACAGGGACAGATAGATAGATAGATAGATAGATAGATAGATAGATAGATAGATAGATAGATAGATAGACAGAGACTGTATGCAATAAGCCTGGATGTCTGACAGTTAAAGCTGCATCGTGATGTCATTAAGGCTCTATTATGACACGTACAGCTTGGAACCATATATATTATAGCACGGCTGCCATTTACAGTCAGTCTCCATTGGAGTTGGAAGTTGGCAAACATGTACTAGGCTGTCTTCCCAAGAAGCCACAGCAGCCAGATAAATTGGATGTTCCACCGAACTGCTATTTTATTCAGCCAGTAAGGGGAAAGCGGTGGCCTACAAAATCTCATTGGTCGCTGCTGCTGCCGACATTTTTTTAAAAAGGTACGCTCAGTTGTTTCATGGAGAACATGAAGGTAGCTACTTACAATTCAGGCAGGTAGGTTCAGTTCTTGGAGGTTGGGGAATGCTTATGGGCAAGGCCTTATGTCTGATCATATTGGCTGCTTCCAACTGTACCTACCGCAAGCAGACGATCAGTGGATACAATGCTGCGAGCTGGGAAAAAAGCCTAGAATAATCCACGGCAGGCAGGCAAGCAAAATGTAAATAACGGGATTGGTTAGCTGCGCTAAAATTCTTGCTTGTACCTGAAAAAGGTTTCACCTGCAACGCGGCCTTCTACTGGTTTTTGCGACGTGACATTCACTGACAAGGCACAGGCCTGGTAGGTTTCTGCGAGCACCCACAATACAGCGTTGCAGTCTTCAAATCTGTGCAGAACTCTTTTTTTTACCTAAAATTAGCAAGATTCGCTTAAAACTCTTGTGGTGTATTATAGCCTTCTCCTGAGATGACATTCATAGCGATACTAAGAATAATAAAGATAAAAATCATCATAGGCTGAAGAAATTATACGCAGAGTACGTCATTTTTTAGCCTTCCATAACTATATAGCTATATATGCATACATCCATATATTTAGCTAGATATCCATAAAAATCTATATCGATATATATGTATTTCTATATATTTATATAGATATTTATCTATACACAGGGACAGATAGATAGATAGATAGATAGATAGATAGATAGATAGACAGAGACTGTATGCAATAAGCCTGGATGTCTGACAGTTAAAGCTGCATCGTGATGTCATTAAGGCTCTATTATGACACGTACAGCTTGGAACCATATATATTATAGCACGGCTGCCATTTACAGTCAGTCTCCATTGGAGTTGGAAGTTGGCAAACATGTACTAGGCTGTCTTCCCAAGAAGCCACAGCAGCCAGATAAATTGGATGTTCCACCGAACTGCTATTTTATTCAGCCAGTAAGGGGAAAGCGGTGGCCTACAAAATCTCATTGGTCGCTGCTGCTGCCGACATTTTTTTAAAAAGGTACGCTCAGTTGTTTCATGGAGAACATGAAGGTAGCTACTTACAATTCAGGCAGGTAGGTTCAGTTCTTGGAGGTTGGGGAATGCTTATGGGCAAGGCCTTATGTCTGATAATATTGGCTGCTTCCAACTGTACCTACCGCAAGCAGACGATCAGTGGATACAATGCTGCGAGCTGGGAAAAAAGCCTAGAATAATCCACGGCAGGCAGGCAAGCAAAATGTAAATAACGGGATTGGTTAGCTGCGCTAAAATTCTTGCTTGTACCTGAAAAAGGTTTCACCTGCAACGCGGCCTTCTACTGGTTTTTGCGACGTGACATTCACTGACAAGGCACAGGCGCTGGTAGGTTTCTGCGAGCACCCACAATACAGCGTTGCAGTCTTCAAATCTGTGCAGAACTCTTTTTTTTACCTAAAATTAGCAAGATTCGTTTAAAACTCTTGTGGTGTATTATAGCCTTCTCCTGAGATGACATTCATAGCGATACTAAGAATAATAAAGATAAAAAGCATCATAGGCTGAAGAAATTATACGCAGGGTACGTCATTTTTTAGCCTTCCATAACTATATAGCTATATATGCATACATCCATATATTTAGCTAGATATCCATAAAAATCTATATCTATATATATGTATTTCTATATATTTATATAGATATTTATCTATACACAGGGACAGATAGATAGATAGATAGATAGATAGATAGATAGATAGATAGATAGATAGATAGACAGAGACTGTATGCAATAAGCCTGGATGTCTGACAGTTAAAGCTGCATCGTGATGTCATTAAGGCTCTATTATGACACGTACAGCTTGGAACCATATATATTATAGCACGGCTGCCATTTACAGTCAGTCTCCATTGGAGTTGGAAGTTGGCAAACATGTACTAGGCTGTCTTCCCAAGAAGCCACAGCAGCCAGATAAATTGGATGTTCCACCGAACTGCTATTTTATTCAGCCAGTAAGGGGAAAGCGGTGGCCTACAAAATCTCATTGGTCGCTGCTGCTGCCGACATTTTTTTAAAAAGGTACGCTCAGTTGTTTCATGGAGAACATTAAGGTAGCTACTTACAATTCAGGCAGGTAGGTTCAGTTCTTGGAGGTTGGGGAATGCTTATGGGCAAGGCCTTATGTCTGATCATATTGGCTGCTTCCAACTGTACCTACCGCAAGCAGACGATCAGTGGATACAATGCTGCGAGCTGGGAAAAAAGCCTAGAATAATCCACGGCAGGCAGGCAAGCAAAATGTAAATAACGGGATTGGTTAGCTGCGCTAAAATTCTTGCTTGTACCTGAAAAAGGTTTCACCTGCAACGCGGCCTTCTACTGGTTTTTGCGACGTGACATTCACTGACAAGGCACAGGCGCTGGTAGGTTTCTGCGAGCACCCACAATACAGCGTTGCAGTCTTCAAATCTGTGCAGAACTCTTTTTTTTACCTAAAATTAGCAAGATTCGTTTAAAACTCTTGTGGTGTATTATAGCCTTCTCCTGAGATGACATTCATAGCGATACTAAGAATAATAAAGATAAAAAGCATCATAGGCTGAAGAAATTATACGCAGGGTACGTCATTTTTTAGCCTTCCATAACTATATAGCTATATATGCATACATCCATATATTTAGCTAGATATCCATAAAAATCTATATCTATATATATGTATTTCTATATATTTATATAGATATTTATCTATACACAGGGACAGATAGATAGATAGATAGATAGATAGATAGATAGATAGACAGAGACTGTATGCAATAAGCCTGGATGTCTGACAGTTAAAGCTGCATCGTGATGTCATTAAGGCTCTATTATGACACGTACAGCTTGGAACCATATATATTATAGCACGGCTGCCATTTACAGTCAGTCTCCATTGGAGTTGGAAGTTGGCAAACATGTACTAGGCTGTCTTCCCAAGAAGCCACAGCAGCCAGATAAATTGGATGTTCCACCGAACTGCTATTTTATTCAGCCAGTAAGGGGAAAGCGGTGGCCTACAAAATCTCATTGGTCGCTGCTGCTGCCGACATTTTTTTAAAAAGGTACGCTCAGTTGTTTCATGGAGAACATTAAGGTAGCTACTTACAATTCAGGCAGGTAGGTTCAGTTCTTGGAGGTTGGGGAATGCTTATGGGCAAGGCCTTATGTCTGATCATATTGGCTGCTTCCAACTGTACCTACCGCAAGCAGACGATCAGTGGATACAATGCTGCGAGCTGGGAAAAAAGCCTAGAATAATCCACGGCAGGCAGGCAAGCAAAATGTAAATAACGGGATTGGTTAGCTGCGCTAAAATTCTTGCTTGTACCTGAAAAAGGTTGCACCTGCAACGCGGCCTTCTACTGGTTTTTGCGACGTGACATTCACTGACAAGGCACAGGCCTGGTAGGTTTCTGCGAGCACCCACAATACAGCGTTGCAGTCTTCAAATCTGTGCAGAACTCTTTTTTTTACCTAAAATTAGCAAGATTCGCTTAAAACTCTTGTGGTGTATTATAGCCTTCTCCTGAGATGACATTCATAGCGATACTAAGAATAATAAAGATAAAAATCATCATAGGCTGAAGAAATTATACGCAGAGTACGTCATTTTTTAGCCTTCCATAACTATATAGCTATATATGCATACATCCATATATTTAGCTAGATATCCATAAAAATCTATATCGATATATATGTATTTCTATATATTTATATAGATATTTATCTATACACAGGGACAGATAGATAGATAGATAGATAGATAGATAGATAGATAGACAGAGACTGTATGCAATAAGCCTGGATGTCTGACAGTTAAAGCTGCATCGTGATGTCATTAAGGCTCTATTATGACACGTACAGCTTGGAACCATATATATTATAGCACGGCTGCCATTTACAGTCAGTCTCCATTGGAGTTGGAAGTTGGCAAACATGTACTAGGCTGTCTTCCCAAGAAGCCACAGCAGCCAGATAAATTGGATGTTCCACCGAACTGCTATTTTATTCAGCCAGTAAGGGGAAAGCGGTGGCCTACAAAATCTCATTGGTCGCTGCTGCTGCCGACATTTTTTTAAAAAGGTACGCTCAGTTGTTTCATGGAGAACATGAAGGTAGCTACTTACAATTCAGGCAGGTAGGTTCAGTTCTTGGAGGTTGGGGAATGCTTATGGGCAAGGCCTTATGTCTGATAATATTGGCTGCTTCCAACTGTACCTACCGCAAGCAGACGATCAGTGGATACAATGCTGCGAGCTGGGAAAAAAGCCTAGAATAATCCACGGCAGGCAGGCAAGCAAAATGTAAATAACGGGATTGGTTAGCTGCGCTAAAATTCTTGCTTGTACCTGAAAAAGGTTTCACCTGCAACGCGGCCTTCTACTGGTTTTTGCGACGTGACATTCACTGACAAGGCACAGGCGCTGGTAGGTTTCTGCGAGCACCCACAATACAGCGTTGCAGTCTTCAAATCTGTGCAGAACTCTTTTTTTTACCTAAAATTAGCAAGATTCGTTTAAAACTCTTGTGGTGTATTATAGCCTTCTCCTGAGATGACATTCATAGCGATACTAAGAATAATAAAGATAAAAAGCATCATAGGCTGAAGAAATTATACGCAGGGTACGTCATTTTTTAGCCTTCCATAACTATATAGCTATATATGCATACATCCATATATTTAGCTAGATATCCATAAAAATCTATATCTATATATATGTATTTCTATATATTTATATAGATATTTATCTATACACAGGGACAGATAGATAGATAGATAGATAGATAGATAGATAGATAGATAGATAGACAGAGACTGTATGCAATAAGCCTGGATGTCTGACAGTTAAAGCTGCATCGTGATGTCATTAAGGCTCTATTATGACACGTACAGCTTGGAACCATATATATTATAGCACGGCTGCCATTTACAGTCAGTCTCCATTGGAGTTGGAAGTTGGCAAACATGTACTAGGCTGTCTTCCCAAGAAGCCACAGCAGCCAGATAAATTGGATGTTCCACCGAACTGCTATTTTATTCAGCCAGTAAGGGGAAAGCGGTGGCCTACAAAATCTCATTGGTCGCTGCTGCTGCCGACATTTTTTTAAAAAGGTACGCTCAGTTGTTTCATGGAGAACATTAAGGTAGCTACTTACAATTCAGGCAGGTAGGTTCAGTTCTTGGAGGTTGGGGAATGCTTATGGGCAAGGCCTTATGTCTGATCATATTGGCTGCTTCCAACTGTACCTACCGCAAGCAGACGATCAGTGGATACAATGCTGCGAGCTGGGAAAAAAGCCTAGAATAATCCACGGCAGGCAGGCAAGCAAAATGTAAATAACGGGATTGGTTAGCTGCGCTAAAATTCTTGCTTGTACCTGAAAAAGGTTTCACCTGCAACGCGGCCTTCTACTGGTTTTTGCGACGTGACATTCACTGACAAGGCACAGGCGCTGGTAGGTTTCTGCGAGCACCCACAATACAGCGTTGCAGTCTTCAAATCTGTGCAGAACTCTTTTTTTTACCTAAAATTAGCAAGATTCGTTTAAAACTCTTGTGGTGTATTATAGCCTTCTCCTGAGATGACATTCATAGCGATACTAAGAATAATAAAGATAAAAAGCATCATAGGCTGAAGAAATTATACGCAGGGTACGTCATTTTTTAGCCTTCCATAACTATATAGCTATATATGCATACATCCATATATTTAGCTAGATATCCATAAAAATCTATATCTATATATATGTATTTCTATATATTTATATAGATATTTATCTATACACAGGGACAGATAGATAGATAGATAGATAGATAGATAGATAGATAGACAGAGACTGTATGCAATAAGCCTGGATGTCTGACAGTTAAAGCTGCATCGTGATGTCATTAAGGCTCTATTATGACACGTACAGCTTGGAACCATATATATTATAGCACGGCTGCCATTTACAGTCAGTCTCCATTGGAGTTGGAAGTTGGCAAACATGTACTAGGCTGTCTTCCCAAGAAGCCACAGCAGCCAGATAAATTGGATGTTCCACCGAACTGCTATTTTATTCAGCCAGTAAGGGGAAAGCGGTGGCCTACAAAATCTCATTGGTCGCTGCTGCTGCCGACATTTTTTTAAAAAGGTACGCTCAGTTGTTTCATGGAGAACATTAAGGTAGCTACTTACAATTCAGGCAGGTAGGTTCAGTTCTTGGAGGTTGGGGAATGCTTATGGGCAAGGCCTTATGTCTGATCATATTGGCTGCTTCCAACTGTACCTACCGCAAGCAGACGATCAGTGGATACAATGCTGCGAGCTGGGAAAAAAGCCTAGAATAATCCACGGCAGGCAGGCAAGCAAAATGTAAATAACGGGATTGGTTAGCTGCGCTAAAATTCTTGCTTGTACCTGAAAAAGGTTTCACCTGCAACGCGGCCTTCTACTGGTTTTTGCGACGTGACATTCACTGACAAGGCACAGGCCTGGTAGGTTTCTGCGAGCACCCACAATACAGCGTTGCAGTCTTCAAATCTGTGCAGAACTCTTTTTTTTACCTAAAATTAGCAAGATTCGCTTAAAACTCTTGTGGTGTATTATAGCCTTCTCCTGAGATGACATTCATAGCGATACTAAGAATAATAAAGATAAAAATCATCATAGGCTGAAGAAATTATACGCAGAGTACGTCATTTTTTAGCCTTCCATAACTATATAGCTATATATGCATACATCCATATATTTAGCTAGATATCCATAAAAATCTATATCGATATATATGTATTTCTATATATTTATATAGATATTTATCTATACACAGGGACAGATAGATAGATAGATAGATAGATAGATAGATAGATAGATAGACAGAGACTGTATGCAATAAGCCTGGATGTCTGACAGTTAAAGCTGCATCGTGATGTCATTAAGGCTCTATTATGACACGTACAGCTTGGAACCATATATATTATAGCACGGCTGCCATTTACAGTCAGTCTCCATTGGAGTTGGAAGTTGGCAAACATGTACTAGGCTGTCTTCCCAAGAAGCCACAGCAGCCAGATAAATTGGATGTTCCACCGAACTGCTATTTTATTCAGCCAGTAAGGGGAAAGCGGTGGCCTACAAAATCTCATTGGTCGCTGCTGCTGCCGACATTTTTTTAAAAAGGTACGCTCAGTTGTTTCATGGAGAACATGAAGGTAGCTACTTACAATTCAGGCAGGTAGGTTCAGTTCTTGGAGGTTGGGGAATGCTTATGGGCAAGGCCTTATGTCTGATAATATTGGCTGCTTCCAACTGTACCTACCGCAAGCAGACGATCAGTGGATACAATGCTGCGAGCTGGGAAAAAAGCCTAGAATAATCCACGGCAGGCAGGCAAGCAAAATGTAAATAACGGGATTGGTTAGCTGCGCTAAAATTCTTGCTTGTACCTGAAAAAGGTTTCACCTGCAACGCGGCCTTCTACTGGTTTTTGCGACGTGACATTCACTGACAAGGCACAGGCGCTGGTAGGTTTCTGCGAGCACCCACAATACAGCGTTGCAGTCTTCAAATCTGTGCAGAACTCTTTTTTTTACCTAAAATTAGCAAGATTCGTTTAAAACTCTTGTGGTGTATTATAGCCTTCTCCTGAGATGACATTCATAGCGATACTAAGAATAATAAAGATAAAAAGCATCATAGGCTGAAGAAATTATACGCAGGGTACGTCATTTTTTAGCCTTCCATAACTATATAGCTATATATGCATACATCCATATATTTAGCTAGATATCCATAAAAATCTATATCTATATATATGTATTTCTATATATTTATATAGATATTTATCTATACACAGGGACAGATAGATAGATAGATAGATAGATAGATAGATAGACAGAGACTGTATGCAATAAGCCTGGATGTCTGACAGTTAAAGCTGCATCGTGATGTCATTAAGGCTCTATTATGACACGTACAGCTTGGAACCATATATATTATAGCACGGCTGCCATTTACAGTCAGTCTCCATTGGAGTTGGAAGTTGGCAAACATGTACTAGGCTGTCTTCCCAAGAAGCCACAGCAGCCAGATAAATTGGATGTTCCACCGAACTGCTATTTTATTCAGCCAGTAAGGGGAAAGCGGTGGCCTACAAAATCTCATTGGTCGCTGCTGCTGCCGACATTTTTTTAAAAAGGTACGCTCAGTTGTTTCATGGAGAACATTAAGGTAGCTACTTACAATTCAGGCAGGTAGGTTCAGTTCTTGGAGGTTGGGGAATGCTTATGGGCAAGGCCTTATGTCTGATCATATTGGCTGCTTCCAACTGTACCTACCGCAAGCAGACGATCAGTGGATACAATGCTGCGAGCTGGGAAAAAAGCCTAGAATAATCCACGGCAGGCAGGCAAGCAAAATGTAAATAACGGGATTGGTTAGCTGCGCTAAAATTCTTGCTTGTACCTGAAAAAGGTTTCACCTGCAACGCGGCCTTCTACTGGTTTTTGCGACGTGACATTCACTGACAAGGAACAGGCCTGGTAGGTTTCTGCGAGCACCCACAATACAGTGTTGCAGTCTTCAAATCTGTGCAGAACTCTTTTTTTTACCTAAAATTAGCAAGATTCGCTTAAAACTCTTGTGGTGTATTATAGCCTTCTCCTGAGATGACATTCATAGCGATACTAAGAATAATAAAGATAAAAATCATCATAGGCTGAAGAAATTATACGCAGAGTACGTCATTTTTTAGCCTTCCATAACTATATAGCTATATATGCATACATCCATATATTTAGCTAGATATCCATAAAAATCTATATCGATATATATGTATTTCTATATATTTATATAGATATTTATCTATACACAGGGACAGATAGATAGATAGATAGATAGATAGATAGATAGATAGATAGATAGACAGAGACTGTATGCAATAAGCCTGGATGTCTGACAGTTAAAGCTGCATCGTGATGTCATTAAGGCTCTAGTATGACACGTACAGCTTGGAACCATATATATTATAGCACGGCTGCCATTTACAGTCAGTCTCCATTGGAGTTGGAAGTTGGCAAACATGTACTAGGCTGTCTTCCCAAGAAGCCACAGCAGCCAGATAAATTGGATGTTCCACCGAACTGCTATTTTATTCAGCCAGTAAGGGGAAAGCGGTGGCCTACAAAATCTCATTGGTCGCTGCTGCTGCCGACATTTTTTTAAAAAGGTACGCTCAGTTGTTTCATGGAGAACATGAAGGTAGCTACTTACAATTCAGGCAGGTAGGTTCAGTTCTTGGAGGTTGGGGAATGCTTATGGGCAAGGCCTTATGTCTGATAATATTGGCTGCTTCCAACTGTACCTACCGCAAGCAGACGATCAGTGGATACAATGCTGCGAGCTGGGAAAAAAGCCTAGAATAATCCACGGCAGGCAGGCAAGCAAAATGTAAATAACGGGATTGGTTAGCTGCGCTAAAATTCTTGCTTGTACCTGAAAAAGGTTTCACCTGCAACGCGGCCTTCTACTGGTTTTTGCGACGTGACATTCACTGACAAGGCACAGGCCTGGTAGGTTTCTGCGAGCACCCACAATACAGTGTTGCAGTCTTCAAATCTGTGCAGAACTCTTTTTTTTACCTAAAATTAGCAAGATTCGCTTAAAACTCTTGTGGTGTATTATAGCCTTCTCCTGAGATGACATTCATAGCGATACTAAGAATAATAAAGATAAAAATCATCATAGGCTGAAGAAATTATACGCAGAGTACGTCATTTTTTAGCCTTCCATAACTATATAGCTATATATGCATACATCCATATATTTAGCTAGATATCCATAAAAATCTATATCGATATATATGTATTTCTATATATTTATATAGATATTTATCTATACACAGGGACAGATAGATAGATAGATAGATAGATAGATAGATAGATAGATAGATAGATAGACAGAGACTGTATGCAATAAGCCTGGATGTCTGACAGTTAAAGCTGCATCGTGATGTCATTAAGGCTCTAGTATGACACGTACAGCTTGGAACCATATATATTATAGCACGGCTGCCATTTACAGTCAGTCTCCATTGGAGTTGGAAGTTGGCAAACATGTACTAGGCTGTCTTCCCAAGAAGCCACAGCAGCCAGATAAATTGGATGTTCCACCGAACTGCTATTTTATTCAGCCAGTAAGGGGAAAGCGGTGGCCTACAAAATCTCATTGGTCGCTGCTGCTGCCGACATTTTTTTAAAAAGGTACGCTCAGTTGTTTCATGGAGAACATGAAGGTAGCTACTTACAATTCAGGCAGGTAGGTTCAGTTCTTGGAGGTTGGGGAATGCTTATGGGCAAGGCCTTATGTCTGATAATATTGGCTGCTTCCAACTGTACCTACCGCAAGCAGACGATCAGTGGATACAATGCTGCGAGCTGGGAAAAAAGCCTAGAATAATCCACGGCAGGCAGGCAAGCAAAATGTAAATAACGGGATTGGTTAGCTGCGCTAAAATTCTTGCTTGTACCTGAAAAAGGTTTCACCTGCAACGCGGCCTTCTACTGGTTTTTGCGACGTGACATTCACTGACAAGGCACAGGCGCTGGTAGGTTTCTGCGAGCACCCACAATACAGCGTTGCAGTCTTCAAATCTGTGCAGAACTCTTTTTTTTACCTAAAATTAGCAAGATTCGTTTAAAACTCTTGTGGTGTATTATAGCCTTCTCCTGAGATGACATTCATAGCGATACTAAGAATAATAAAGATAAAAAGCATCATAGGCTGAAGAAATTATACGCAGGGTACGTCATTTTTTAGCCTTCCATAACTATATAGCTATATATGCATACATCCATATATTTAGCTAGATATCCATAAAAATCTATATCTATATATATGTATTTCTATATATTTATATAGATATTTATCTATACACAGGGACAGATAGATAGATAGATAGATAGATAGATAGATAGATAGATAGATAGATAGATAGATAGATAGATAGACAGAGACTGTATGCAATAAGCCTGGATGTCTGACAGTTAAAGCTGCATCGTGATGTCATTAAGGCTCTATTATGACACGTACAGCTTGGAACCATATATATTATAGCACGGCTGCCATTTACAGTCAGTCTCCATTGGAGTTGGAAGTTGGCAAACATGTACTAGGCTGTCTTCCCAAGAAGCCACAGCAGCCAGATAAATTGGATGTTCCACCGAACTGCTATTTTATTCAGCCAGTAAGGGGAAAGCGGTGGCCTACAAAATCTCATTGGTCGCTGCTGCTGCCGACATTTTTTTAAAAAGGTACGCTCAGTTGTTTCATGGAGAACATTAAGGTAGCTACTTACAATTCAGGCAGGTAGGTTCAGTTCTTGGAGGTTGGGGAATGCTTATGGGCAAGGCCTTATGTCTGATCATATTGGCTGCTTCCAACTGTACCTACCGCAAGCAGACGATCAGTGGATACAATGCTGCGAGCTGGGAAAAAAGCCTAGAATAATCCACGGCAGGCAGGCAAGCAAAATGTAAATAACGGGATTGGTTAGCTGCGCTAAAATTCTTGCTTGTACCTGAAAAAGGTTTCACCTGCAACGCGGCCTTCTACTGGTTTTTGCGACGTGACATTCACTGACAAGGCACAGGCCTGGTAGGTTTCTGCGAGCACCCACAATACAGCGTTGCAGTCTTCAAATCTGTGCAGAACTCTTTTTTTTACCTAAAATTAGCAAGATTCGCTTAAAACTCTTGTGGTGTATTATAGCCTTCTCCTGAGATGACATTCATAGCGATACTAAGAATAATAAAGATAAAAATCATCATAGGCTGAAGAAATTATACGCAGAGTACGTCATTTTTTAGCCTTCCATAACTATATAGCTATATATGCATACATCCATATATTTAGCTAGATATCCATAAAAATCTATATCGATATATATGTATTTCTATATATTTATATAGATATTTATCTATACACAGGGACAGATAGATAGATAGATAGATAGATAGATAGATAGATAGATAGATAGATAGACAGAGACTGTATGCAATAAGCCTGGATGTCTGACAGTTAAAGCTGCATCGTGATGTCATTAAGGCTCTATTATGACACGTACAGCTTGGAACCATATATATTATAGCACGGCTGCCATTTACAGTCAGTCTCCATTGGAGTTGGAAGTTGGCAAACATGTACTAGGCTGTCTTCCCAAGAAGCCACAGCAGCCAGATAAATTGGATGTTCCACCGAACTGCTATTTTATTCAGCCAGTAAGGGGAAAGCGGTGGCCTACAAAATCTCATTGGTCGCTGCTGCTGCCGACATTTTTTTAAAAAGGTACGCTCAGTTGTTTCATGGAGAACATTAAGGTAGCTACTTACAATTCAGGCAGGTAGGTTCAGTTCTTGGAGGTTGGGGAATGCTTATGGGCAAGGCCTTATGTCTGATCATATTGGCTGCTTCCAACTGTACCTACCGCAAGCAGACGATCAGTGGATACAATGCTGCGAGCTGGGAAAAAAGCCTAGAATAATCCACGGCAGGCAGGCAAGCAAAATGTAAATAACGGGATTGGTTAGCTGCGCTAAAATTCTTGCTTGTACCTGAAAAAGGTTTCACCTGCAACGCGGCCTTCTACTGGTTTTTGCGACGTGACATTCACTGACAAGGCACAGGCCTGGTAGGTTTCTGCGAGCACCCACAATACAGCGTTGCAGTCTTCAAATCTGTGCAGAACTCTTTTTTTTACCTAAAATTAGCAAGATTCGCTTAAAACTCTTGTGGTGTATTATAGCCTTCTCCTGAGATGACATTCATAGCGATACTAAGAATAATAAAGATAAAAATCATCATAGGCTGAAGAAATTATACGCAGAGTACGTCATTTTTTAGCCTTCCATAACTATATAGCTATATATGCATACATCCATATATTTAGCTAGATATCCATAAAAATCTATATCGATATATATGTATTTCTATATATTTATATAGATATTTATCTATACACAGGGACAGATAGATAGATAGATAGATAGATAGATAGATAGATAGACAGAGACTGTATGCAATAAGCCTGGATGTCTGACAGTTAAAGCTGCATCGTGATGTCATTAAGGCTCTATTATGACACGTACAGCTTGGAACCATATATATTATAGCACGGCTGCCATTTACAGTCAGTCTCCATTGGAGTTGGAAGTTGGCAAACATGTACTAGGCTGTCTTCCCAAGAAGCCACAGCAGCCAGATAAATTGGATGTTCCACCGAACTGCTATTTTATTCAGCCAGTAAGGGGAAAGCGGTGGCCTACAAAATCTCATTGGTCGCTGCTGCTGCCGACATTTTTTTAAAAAGGTACGCTCAGTTGTTTCATGGAGAACATGAAGGTAGCTACTTACAATTCAGGCAGGTAGGTTCAGTTCTTGGAGGTTGGGGAATGCTTATGGGCAAGGCCTTATGTCTGATAATATTGGCTGCTTCCAACTGTACCTACCGCAAGCAGACGATCAGTGGATACAATGCTGCGAGCTGGGAAAAAAGCCTAGAATAATCCACGGCAGGCAGGCAAGCAAAATGTAAATAACGGGATTGGTTAGCTGCGCTAAAATTCTTGCTTGTACCTGAAAAAGGTTTCACCTGCAACGCGGCCTTCTACTGGTTTTTGCGACGTGACATTCACTGACAAGGCACAGGCGCTGGTAGGTTTCTGCGAGCACCCACAATACAGCGTTGCAGTCTTCAAATCTGTGCAGAACTCTTTTTTTTACCTAAAATTAGCAAGATTCGTTTAAAACTCTTGTGGTGTATTATAGCCTTCTCCTGAGATGACATTCATAGCGATACTAAGAATAATAAAGATAAAAAGCATCATAGGCTGAAGAAATTATACGCAGGGTACGTCATTTTTTAGCCTTCCATAACTATATAGCTATATATGCATACATCCATATATTTAGCTAGATATCCATAAAAATCTATATCTATATATATGTATTTCTATATATTTATATAGATATTTATCTATACACAGGGACAGATAGATAGATAGATAGATAGATAGATAGATAGATAGATAGATAGACAGAGACTGTATGCAATAAGCCTGGATGTCTGACAGTTAAAGCTGCATCGTGATGTCATTAAGGCTCTATTATGACACGTACAGCTTGGAACCATATATATTATAGCACGGCTGCCATTTACAGTCAGTCTCCATTGGAGTTGGAAGTTGGCAAACATGTACTAGGCTGTCTTCCCAAGAAGCCACAGCAGCCAGATAAATTGGATGTTCCACCGAACTGCTATTTTATTCAGCCAGTAAGGGGAAAGCGGTGGCCTACAAAATCTCATTGGTCGCTGCTGCTGCCGACATTTTTTTAAAAAGGTACGCTCAGTTGTTTCATGGAGAACATTAAGGTAGCTACTTACAATTCAGGCAGGTAGGTTCAGTTCTTGGAGGTTGGGGAATGCTTATGGGCAAGGCCTTATGTCTGATCATATTGGCTGCTTCCAACTGTACCTACCGCAAGCAGACGATCAGTGGATACAATGCTGCGAGCTGGGAAAAAAGCCTAGAATAATCCACGGCAGGCAGGCAAGCAAAATGTAAATAACGGGATTGGATAGCTGCGCTAAAATTCTTGCTTGTACCTGAAAAAGGTTTCACCTGCAACGCGGCCTTCTACTGGTTTTTGCGACGTGACATTCACTGACAAGGCACAGGCCTGGTAGGTTTCTGCGAGCACCCACAATACAGTGTTGCAGTCTTCAAATCTGTGCAGAACTCTTTTTTTTACCTAAAATTAGCAAGATTCGCTTAAAACTCTTGTGGTGTATTATAGCCTTCTCCTGAGATGACATTCATAGCGATACTAAGAATAATAAAGATAAAAATCATCATAGGCTGAAGAAATTATACGCAGAGTACGTCATTTTTTAGCCTTCCATAACTATATAGCTATATATGCATACATCCATATATTTAGCTAGATATCCATAAAAATCTATATCGATATATATGTATTTCTATATATTTATATAGATATTTATCTATACACAGGGACAGATAGATAGATAGATAGATAGATAGATAGATAGATAGACAGAGACTGTATGCAATAAGCCTGGATGTCTGACAGTTAAAGCTGCATCGTGATGTCATTAAGGCTCTAGTATGACACGTACAGCTTGGAACCATATATATTATAGCACGGCTGCCATTTACAGTCAGTCTCCATTGGAGTTGGAAGTTGGCAAACATGTACTAGGCTGTCTTCCCAAGAAGCCACAGCAGCCAGATAAATTGGATGTTCCACCGAACTGCTATTTTATTCAGCCAGTAAGGGGAAAGCGGTGGCCTACAAAATCTCATTGGTCGCTGCTGCTGCCGACATTTTTTTAAAAAGGTACGCTCAGTTGTTTCATGGAGAACATGAAGGTAGCTACTTACAATTCAGGCAGGTAGGTTCAGTTCTTGGAGGTTGGGGAATGCTTATGGGCAAGGCCTTATGTCTGATAATATTGGCTGCTTCCAACTGTACCTACCGCAAGCAGACGATCAGTGGATACAATGCTGCGAGCTGGGAAAAAAGCCTAGAATAATCCACGGCAGGCAGGCAAGCAAAATGTAAATAACGGGATTGGTTAGCTGCGCTAAAATTCTTGCTTGTACCTGAAAAAGGTTTCACCTGCAACGCGGCCTTCTACTGGTTTTTGCGACGTGACATTCACTGACAAGGCACAGGCGCTGGTAGGTTTCTGCGAGCACCCACAATACAGCGTTGCAGTCTTCAAATCTGTGCAGAACTCTTTTTTTTACCTAAAATTAGCAAGATTCGTTTAAAACTCTTGTGGTGTATTATAGCCTTCTCCTGAGATGACATTCATAGCGATACTAAGAATAATAAAGATAAAAAGCATCATAGGCTGAAGAAATTATACGCAGGGTACGTCATTTTTTAGCCTTCCATAACTATATAGCTATATATGCATACATCCATATATTTAGCTAGATATCCATAAAAATCTATATCTATATATATGTATTTCTATATATTTATATAGATATTTATCTATACACAGGGACAGATAGATAGATAGATAGATAGATAGATAGATAGATAGATAGACAGAGACTGTATGCAATAAGCCTGGATGTCTGACAGTTAAAGCTGCATCGTGATGTCATTAAGGCTCTATTATGACACGTACAGCTTGGAACCATATATATTATAGCACGGCTGCCATTTACAGTCAGTCTCCATTGGAGTTGGAAGTTGGCAAACATGTACTAGGCTGTCTTCCCAAGAAGCCACAGCAGCCAGATAAATTGGATGTTCCACCGAACTGCTATTTTATTCAGCCAGTAAGGGGAAAGCGGTGGCCTACAAAATCTCATTGGTCGCTGCTGCTGCCGACATTTTTTTAAAAAGGTACGCTCAGTTGTTTCATGGAGAACATTAAGGTAGCTACTTACAATTCAGGCAGGTAGGTTCAGTTCTTGGAGGTTGGGGAATGCTTATGGGCAAGGCCTTATGTCTGATCATATTGGCTGCTTCCAACTGTACCTACCGCAAGCAGACGATCAGTGGATACAATGCTGCGAGCTGGGAAAAAAGCCTAGAATAATCCACGGCAGGCAGGCAAGCAAAATGTAAATAACGGGATTGGTTAGCTGCGCTAAAATTCTTGCTTGTACCTGAAAAAGGTTTCACCTGCAACGCGGCCTTCTACTGGTTTTTGCGACGTGACATTCACTGACAAGGCACAGGCCTGGTAGGTTTCTGCGAGCACCCACAATACAGCGTTGCAGTCTTCAAATCTGTGCAGAACTCTTTTTTTTACCTAAAATTAGCAAGATTCGCTTAAAACTCTTGTGGTGTATTATAGCCTTCTCCTGAGATGACATTCATAGCGATACTAAGAATAATAAAGATAAAAATCATCATAGGCTGAAGAAATTATACGCAGAGTACGTCATTTTTTAGCCTTCCATAACTATATAGCTATATATGCATACATCCATATATTTAGCTAGATATCCATAAAAATCTATATCGATATATATGTATTTCTATATATTTATATAGATATTTATCTATACACAGGGACAGATAGATAGATAGATAGATAGATAGATAGATAGATAGATAGATAGATAGACAGAGACTGTATGCAATAAGCCTGGATGTCTGACAGTTAAAGCTGCATCGTGATGTCATTAAGGCTCTAGTATGACACGTACAGCTTGGAACCATATATATTATAGCACGGCTGCCATTTACAGTCAGTCTCCATTGGAGTTGGAAGTTGGCAAACATGTACTAGGCTGTCTTCCCAAGAAGCCACAGCAGCCAGATAAATTGGATGTTCCACCGAACTGCTATTTTATTCAGCCAGTAAGGGGAAAGCGGTGGCCTACAAAATCTCATTGGTCGCTGCTGCTGCCGACATTTTTTTAAAAAGGTACGCTCAGTTGTTTCATGGAGAACATGAAGGTAGCTACTTACAATTCAGGCAGGTAGGTTCAGTTCTTGGAGGTTGGGGAATGCTTATGGGCAAGGCCTTATGTCTGATAATATTGGCTGCTTCCAACTGTACCTACCGCAAGCAGACGATCAGTGGATACAATGCTGCGAGCTGGGAAAAAAGCCTAGAATAATCCACGGCAGGCAGGCAAGCAAAATGTAAATAACGGGATTGGTTAGCTGCGCTAAAATTCTTGCTTGTACCTGAAAAAGGTTTCACCTGCAACGCGGCCTTCTACTGGTTTTTGCGACGTGACATTCACTGACAAGGCACAGGCGCTGGTAGGTTTCTGCGAGCACCCACAATACAGCGTTGCAGTCTTCAAATCTGTGCAGAACTCTTTTTTTTACCTAAAATTAGCAAGATTCGTTTAAAACTCTTGTGGTGTATTATAGCCTTCTCCTGAGATGACATTCATAGCGATACTAAGAATAATAAAGATAAAAAGCATCATAGGCTGAAGAAATTATACGCAGGGTACGTCATTTTTTAGCCTTCCATAACTATATAGCTATATATGCATACATCCATATATTTAGCTAGATATCCATAAAAATCTATATCTATATATATGTATTTCTATATATTTATATAGATATTTATCTATACACAGGGACAGATAGATAGATAGATAGATAGATAGATAGATAGATAGATAGATAGATAGATAGACAGAGACTGTATGCAATAAGCCTGGATGTCTGACAGTTAAAGCTGCATCGTGATGTCATTAAGGCTCTATTATGACACGTACAGCTTGGAACCATATATATTATAGCACGGCTGCCATTTACAGTCAGTCTCCATTGGAGTTGGAAGTTGGCAAACATGTACTAGGCTGTCTTCCCAAGAAGCCACAGCAGCCAGATAAATTGGATGTTCCACCGAACTGCTATTTTATTCAGCCAGTAAGGGGAAAGCGGTGGCCTACAAAATCTCATTGGTCGCTGCTGCTGCCGACATTTTTTTAAAAAGGTACGCTCAGTTGTTTCATGGAGAACATTAAGGTAGCTACTTACAATTCAGGCAGGTAGGTTCAGTTCTTGGAGGTTGGGGAATGCTTATGGGCAAGGCCTTATGTCTGATCATATTGGCTGCTTCCAACTGTACCTACCGCAAGCAGACGATCAGTGGATACAATGCTGCGAGCTGGGAAAAAAGCCTAGAATAATCCACGGCAGGCAGGCAAGCAAAATGTAAATAACGGGATTGGTTAGCTGCGCTAAAATTCTTGCTTGTACCTGAAAAAGGTTTCACCTGCAACGCGGCCTTCTACTGGTTTTTGCGACGTGACATTCACTGACAAGGCACAGGCCTGGTAGGTTTCTGCGAGCACCCACAATACAGCGTTGCAGTCTTCAAATCTGTGCAGAACTCTTTTTTTTACCTAAAATTAGCAAGATTCGCTTAAAACTCTTGTGGTGTATTATAGCCTTCTCCTGAGATGACATTCATAGCGATACTAAGAATAATAAAGATAAAAATCATCATAGGCTGAAGAAATTATACGCAGAGTACGTCATTTTTTAGCCTTCCATAACTATATAGCTATATATGCATACATCCATATATTTAGCTAGATATCCATAAAAATCTATATCGATATATATGTATTTCTATATATTTATATAGATATTTATCTATACACAGGGACAGATAGATAGATAGATAGATAGATAGATAGATAGATAGATAGACAGAGACTGTATGCAATAAGCCTGGATGTCTGACAGTTAAAGCTGCATCGTGATGTCATTAAGGCTCTATTATGACACGTACAGCTTGGAACCATATATATTATAGCACGGCTGCCATTTACAGTCAGTCTCCATTGGAGTTGGAAGTTGGCAAACATGTACTAGGCTGTCTTCCCAAGAAGCCACAGCAGCCAGATAAATTGGATGTTCCACCGAACTGCTATTTTATTCAGCCAGTAAGGGGAAAGCGGTGGCCTACAAAATCTCATTGGTCGCTGCTGCTGCCGACATTTTTTTAAAAAGGTACGCTCAGTTGTTTCATGGAGAACATGAAGGTAGCTACTTACAATTCAGGCAGGTAGGTTCAGTTCTTGGAGGTTGGGGAATGCTTATGGGCAAGGCCTTATGTCTGATAATATTGGCTGCTTCCAACTGTACCTACCGCAAGCAGACGATCAGTGGATACAATGCTGCGAGCTGGGAAAAAAGCCTAGAATAATCCACGGCAGGCAGGCAAGCAAAATGTAAATAACGGGATTGGTTAGCTGCGCTAAAATTCTTGCTTGTACCTGAAAAAGGTTTCACCTGCAACGCGGCCTTCTACTGGTTTTTGCGACGTGACATTCACTGACAAGGCACAGGCGCTGGTAGGTTTCTGCGAGCACCCACAATACAGCGTTGCAGTCTTCAAATCTGTGCAGAACTCTTTTTTTTACCTAAAATTAGCAAGATTCGTTTAAAACTCTTGTGGTGTATTATAGCCTTCTCCTGAGATGACATTCATAGCGATACTAAGAATAATAAAGATAAAAAGCATCATAGGCTGAAGAAATTATACGCAGGGTACGTCATTTTTTAGCCTTCCATAACTATATAGCTATATATGCATACATCCATATATTTAGCTAGATATCCATAAAAATCTATATCTATATATATGTATTTCTATATATTTATATAGATATTTATCTATACACAGGGACAGATAGATAGATAGATAGATAGATAGATAGATAGATAGATAGACAGAGACTGTATGCAATAAGCCTGGATGTCTGACAGTTAAAGCTGCATCGTGATGTCATTAAGGCTCTATTATGACACGTACAGCTTGGAACCATATATATTATAGCACGGCTGCCATTTACAGTCAGTCTCCATTGGAGTTGGAAGTTGGCAAACATGTACTAGGCTGTCTTCCCAAGAAGCCACAGCAGCCAGATAAATTGGATGTTCCACCGAACTGCTATTTTATTCAGCCAGTAAGGGGAAAGCGGTGGCCTACAAAATCTCATTGGTCGCTGCTGCTGCCGACATTTTTTTAAAAAGGTACGCTCAGTTGTTTCATGGAGAACATGAAGGTAGCTACTTACAATTCAGGCAGGTAGGTTCAGTTCTTGGAGGTTGGGGAATGCTTATGGGCAAGGCCTTATGTCTGATCATATTGGCTGCTTCCAACTGTACCTACCGCAAGCAGACGATCAGTGGATACAATGCTGCGAGCTGGGAAAAAAGCCTAGAATAATCCACGGCAGGCAGGCAAGCAAAATGTAAATAACGGGATTGGTTAGCTGCGCTAAAATTCTTGCTTGTACCTGAAAAAGGTTTCACCTGCAACGCGGCCTTCTACTGGTTTTTGCGACGTGACATTCACTGACAAGGCACAGGCCTGGTAGGTTTCTGCGAGCACCCACAATACAGCGTTGCAGTCTTCAAATCTGTGCAGAACTCTTTTTTTTACCTAAAATTAGCAAGATTCGTTTAAAACTCTTGTGGTGTATTATAGCCTTCTCCTGAGATGACATTCATAGCGATACTAAGAATAATAAAGATAAAAAGCATCATAGGCTGAAGAAATTATACGCAGGGTACGTCATTTTTTAGCCTTCCATAACTATATAGCTATATATGCATACATCCATATATTTAGCTAGATATCCATAAAAATCTATATCTATATATATGTATTTCTATATATTTATATAGATATTTATCTATACACAGGGACAGATAGATAGATAGATAGATAGATAGATAGATAGATAGATAGACAGAGACTGTATGCAATAAGCCTGGATGTCTGACAGTTAAAGCTGCATCGTGATGTCATTAAGGCTCTATTATGACACGTACAGCTTGGAACCATATATATTATAGCACGGCTGCCATTTACAGTCAGTCTCCATTGGAGTTGGAAGTTGGCAAACATGTACTAGGCTGTCTTCCCAAGAAGCCACAGCAGCCAGATAAATTGGATGTTCCACCGAACTGCTATTTTATTCAGCCAGTAAGGGGAAAGCGGTGGCCTACAAAATCTCATTGGTCGCTGCTGCTGCCGACATTTTTTTAAAAAGGTACGCTCAGTTGTTTCATGGAGAACATTAAGGTAGCTACTTACAATTCAGGCAGGTAGGTTCAGTTCTTGGAGGTTGGGGAATGCTTATGGGCAAGGCCTTATGTCTGATCATATTGGCTGCTTCCAACTGTACCTACCGCAAGCAGACGATCAGTGGATACAATGCTGCGAGCTGGGAAAAAAGCCTAGAATAATCCACGGCAGGCAGGCAAGCAAAATGTAAATAACGGGATTGGTTAGCTGCGCTAAAATTCTTGCTTGTACCTGAAAAAGGTTTCACCTGCAACGCGGCCTTCTACTGGTTTTTGCGACGTGACATTCACTGACAAGGCACAGGCCTGGTAGGTTTCTGCGAGCACCCACAATACAGCGTTGCAGTCTTCAAATCTGTGCAGAACTCTTTTTTTTACCTAAAATTAGCAAGATTCGCTTAAAACTCTTGTGGTGTATTATAGCCTTCTCCTGAGATGACATTCATAGCGATACTAAGAATAATAAAGATAAAAATCATCATAGGCTGAAGAAATTATACGCAGAGTACGTCATTTTTTAGCCTTCCATAACTATATAGCTATATATGCATACATCCATATATTTAGCTAGATATCCATAAAAATCTATATCGATATATATGTATTTCTATATATTTATATAGATATTTATCTATACACAGGGACAGATAGATAGATAGATAGATAGATAGATAGATAGATAGATAGATAGACAGAGACTGTATGCAATAAGCCTGGATGTCTGACAGTTAAAGCTGCATCGTGATGTCATTAAGGCTCTAGTATGACACGTACAGCTTGGAACCATATATATTATAGCACGGCTGCCATTTACAGTCAGTCTCCATTGGAGTTGGAAGTTGGCAAACATGTACTAGGCTGTCTTCCCAAGAAGCCACAGCAGCCAGATAAATTGGATGTTCCACCGAACTGCTATTTTATTCAGCCAGTAAGGGGAAAGCGGTGGCCTACAAAATCTCATTGGTCGCTGCTGCTGCCGACATTTTTTTAAAAAGGTACGCTCAGTTGTTTCATGGAGAACATGAAGGTAGCTACTTACAATTCAGGCAGGTAGGTTCAGTTCTTGGAGGTTGGGGAATGCTTATGGGCAAGGCCTTATGTCTGATAATATTGGCTGCTTCCAACTGTACCTACCGCAAGCAGACGATCAGTGGATACAATGCTGCGAGCTGGGAAAAAAGCCTAGAATAATCCACGGCAGGCAGGCAAGCAAAATGTAAATAACGGGATTGGTTAGCTGCGCTAAAATTCTTGCTTGTACCTGAAAAAGGTTTCACCTGCAACGCGGCCTTCTACTGGTTTTTGCGACGTGACATTCACTGACAAGGCACAGGCGCTGGTAGGTTTCTGCGAGCACCCACAATACAGCGTTGCAGTCTTCAAATCTGTGCAGAACTCTTTTTTTTACCTAAAATTAGCAAGATTCGTTTAAAACTCTTGTGGTGTATTATAGCCTTCTCCTGAGATGACATTCATAGCGATACTAAGAATAATAAAGATAAAAAGCATCATAGGCTGAAGAAATTATACGCAGGGTACGTCATTTTTTAGCCTTCCATAACTATATAGCTATATATGCATACATCCATATATTTAGCTAGATATCCATAAAAATCTATATCTATATATATGTATTTCTATATATTTATATAGATATTTATCTATACACAGGGACAGATAGATAGATAGATAGATAGATAGATAGATAGATAGATAGATAGATAGATAGACAGAGACTGTATGCAATAAGCCTGGATGTCTGACAGTTAAAGCTGCATCGTGATGTCATTAAGGCTCTATTATGACACGTACAGCTTGGAACCATATATATTATAGCACGGCTGCCATTTACAGTCAGTCTCCATTGGAGTTGGAAGTTGGCAAACATGTACTAGGCTGTCTTCCCAAGAAGCCACAGCAGCCAGATAAATTGGATGTTCCACCGAACTGCTATTTTATTCAGCCAGTAAGGGGAAAGCGGTGGCCTACAAAATCTCATTGGTCGCTGCTGCTGCCGACATTTTTTTAAAAAGGTACGCTCAGTTGTTTCATGGAGAACATTAAGGTAGCTACTTACAATTCAGGCAGGTAGGTTCAGTTCTTGGAGGTTGGGGAATGCTTATGGGCAAGGCCTTATGTCTGATCATATTGGCTGCTTCCAACTGTACCTACCGCAAGCAGACGATCAGTGGATACAATGCTGCGAGCTGGGAAAAAAGCCTAGAATAATCCACGGCAGGCAGGCAAGCAAAATGTAAATAACGGGATTGGTTAGCTGCGCTAAAATTCTTGCTTGTACCTGAAAAAGGTTTCACCTGCAACGCGGCCTTCTACTGGTTTTTGCGACGTGACATTCACTGACAAGGCACAGGCCTGGTAGGTTTCTGCGAGCACCCACAATACAGCGTTGCAGTCTTCAAATCTGTGCAGAACTCTTTTTTTTACCTAAAATTAGCAAGATTCGCTTAAAACTCTTGTGGTGTATTATAGCCTTCTCCTGAGATGACATTCATAGCGATACTAAGAATAATAAAGATAAAAATCATCATAGGCTGAAGAAATTATACGCAGAGTACGTCATTTTTTAGCCTTCCATAACTATATAGCTATATATGCATACATCCATATATTTAGCTAGATATCCATAAAAATCTATATCGATATATATGTATTTCTATATATTTATATAGATATTTATCTATACACAGGGACAGATAGATAGATAGATAGATAGATAGATAGATAGATAGATAGACAGAGACTGTATGCAATAAGCCTGGATGTCTGACAGTTAAAGCTGCATCGTGATGTCATTAAGGCTCTATTATGACACGTACAGCTTGGAACCATATATATTATAGCACGGCTGCCATTTACAGTCAGTCTCCATTGGAGTTGGAAGTTGGCAAACATGTACTAGGCTGTCTTCCCAAGAAGCCACAGCAGCCAGATAAATTGGATGTTCCACCGAACTGCTATTTTATTCAGCCAGTAAGGGGAAAGCGGTGGCCTACAAAATCTCATTGGTCGCTGCTGCTGCCGACATTTTTTTAAAAAGGTACGCTCAGTTGTTTCATGGAGAACATGAAGGTAGCTACTTACAATTCAGGCAGGTAGGTTCAGTTCTTGGAGGTTGGGGAATGCTTATGGGCAAGGCCTTATGTCTGATAATATTGGCTGCTTCCAACTGTACCTACCGCAAGCAGACGATCAGTGGATACAATGCTGCGAGCTGGGAAAAAAGCCTAGAATAATCCACGGCAGGCAGGCAAGCAAAATGTAAATAACGGGATTGGTTAGCTGCGCTAAAATTCTTGCTTGTACCTGAAAAAGGTTTCACCTGCAACGCGGCCTTCTACTGGTTTTTGCGACGTGACATTCACTGACAAGGCACAGGCGCTGGTAGGTTTCTGCGAGCACCCACAATACAGCGTTGCAGTCTTCAAATCTGTGCAGAACTCTTTTTTTTACCTAAAATTAGCAAGATTCGTTTAAAACTCTTGTGGTGTATTATAGCCTTCTCCTGAGATGACATTCATAGCGATACTAAGAATAATAAAGATAAAAAGCATCATAGGCTGAAGAAATTATACGCAGGGTACGTCATTTTTTAGCCTTCCATAACTATATAGCTATATATGCATACATCCATATATTTAGCTAGATATCCATAAAAATCTATATCTATATATATGTATTTCTATATATTTATATAGATATTTATCTATACACAGGGACAGATAGATAGATAGATAGATAGATAGATAGATAGATAGACAGAGACTGTATGCAATAAGCCTGGATGTCTGACAGTTAAAGCTGCATCGTGATGTCATTAAGGCTCTATTATGACACGTACAGCTTGGAACCATATATATTATAGCACGGCTGCCATTTACAGTCAGTCTCCATTGGAGTTGGAAGTTGGCAAACATGTACTAGGCTGTCTTCCCAAGAAGCCACAGCAGCCAGATAAATTGGATGTTCCACCGAACTGCTATTTTATTCAGCCAGTAAGGGGAAAGCGGTGGCCTACAAAATCTCATTGGTCGCTGCTGCTGCCGACATTTTTTTAAAAAGGTACGCTCAGTTGTTTCATGGAGAACATGAAGGTAGCTACTTACAATTCAGGCAGGTAGGTTCAGTTCTTGGAGGTTGGGGAATGCTTATGGGCAAGGCCTTATGTCTGATCATATTGGCTGCTTCCAACTGTACCTACCGCAAGCAGACGATCAGTGGATACAATGCTGCGAGCTGGGAAAAAAGCCTAGAATAATCCACGGCAGGCAGGCAAGCAAAATGTAAATAACGGGATTGGTTAGCTGCGCTAAAATTCTTGCTTGTACCTGAAAAAGGTTTCACCTGCAACGCGGCCTTCTACTGGTTTTTGCGACGTGACATTCACTGACAAGGCACAGGCCTGGTAGGTTTCTGCGAGCACCCACAATACAGCGTTGCAGTCTTCAAATCTGTGCAGAACTCTTTTTTTTACCTAAAATTAGCAAGATTCGCTTAAAACTCTTGTGGTGTATTATAGCCTTCTCCTGAGATGACATTCATAGCGATACTAAGAATAATAAAGATAAAAATCATCATAGGCTGAAGAAATTATACGCAGAGTACGTCATTTTTTAGCCTTCCATAACTATATAGCTATATATGCATACATCCATATATTTAGCTAGATATCCATAAAAATCTATATCGATATATATGTATTTCTATATATTTATATAGATATTTATCTATACACAGGGACAGATAGATAGATAGATAGATAGATAGATAGATAGATAGATAGACAGAGACTGTATGCAATAAGCCTGGATGTCTGACAGTTAAAGCTGCATCGTGATGTCATTAAGGCTCTATTATGACACGTACAGCTTGGAACCATATATATTATAGCACGGCTGCCATTTACAGTCAGTCTCCATTGGAGTTGGAAGTTGGCAAACATGTACTAGGCTGTCTTCCCAAGAAGCCACAGCAGCCAGATAAATTGGATGTTCCACCGAACTGCTATTTTATTCAGCCAGTAAGGGGAAAGCGGTGGCCTACAAAATCTCATTGGTCGCTGCTGCTGCCGACATTTTTTTAAAAAGGTACGCTCAGTTGTTTCATGGAGAACATGAAGGTAGCTACTTACAATTCAGGCAGGTAGGTTCAGTTCTTGGAGGTTGGGGAATGCTTATGGGCAAGGCCTTATGTCTGATAATATTGGCTGCTTCCAACTGTACCTACCGCAAGCAGACGATCAGTGGATACAATGCTGCGAGCTGGGAAAAAAGCCTAGAATAATCCACGGCAGGCAGGCAAGCAAAATGTAAATAACGGGATTGGTTAGCTGCGCTAAAATTCTTGCTTGTACCTGAAAAAGGTTTCACCTGCAACGCGGCCTTCTACTGGTTTTTGCGACGTGACATTCACTGACAAGGCACAGGCGCTGGTAGGTTTCTGCGAGCACCCACAATACAGCGTTGCAGTCTTCAAATCTGTGCAGAACTCTTTTTTTTACCTAAAATTAGCAAGATTCGTTTAAAACTCTTGTGGTGTATTATAGCCTTCTCCTGAGATGACATTCATAGCGATACTAAGAATAATAAAGATAAAAAGCATCATAGGCTGAAGAAATTATACGCAGGGTACGTCATTTTTTAGCCTTCCATAACTATATAGCTATATATGCATACATCCATATATTTAGCTAGATATCCATAAAAATCTATATCTATATATATGTATTTCTATATATTTATATAGATATTTATCTATACACAGGGACAGATAGATAGATAGATAGATAGATAGATAGATAGATAGATAGACAGAGACTGTATGCAATAAGCCTGGATGTCTGACAGTTAAAGCTGCATCGTGATGTCATTAAGGCTCTATTATGACACGTACAGCTTGGAACCATATATATTATAGCACGGCTGCCATTTACAGTCAGTCTCCATTGGAGTTGGAAGTTGGCAAACATGTACTAGGCTGTCTTCCCAAGAAGCCACAGCAGCCAGATAAATTGGATGTTCCACCGAACTGCTATTTTATTCAGCCAGTAAGGGGAAAGCGGTGGCCTACAAAATCTCATTGGTCGCTGCTGCTGCCGACATTTTTTTAAAAAGGTACGCTCAGTTGTTTCATGGAGAACATTAAGGTAGCTACTTACAATTCAGGCAGGTAGGTTCAGTTCTTGGAGGTTGGGGAATGCTTATGGGCAAGGCCTTATGTCTGATCATATTGGCTGCTTCCAACTGTACCTACCGCAAGCAGACGATCAGTGGATACAATGCTGCGAGCTGGGAAAAAAGCCTAGAATAATCCACGGCAGGCAGGCAAGCAAAATGTAAATAACGGGATTGGATAGCTGCGCTAAAATTCTTGCTTGTACCTGAAAAAGGTTTCACCTGCAACGCGGCCTTCTACTGGTTTTTGCGACGTGACATTCACTGACAAGGCACAGGCCTGGTAGGTTTCTGCGAGCACCCACAATACAGTGTTGCAGTCTTCAAATCTGTGCAGAACTCTTTTTTTTACCTAAAATTAGCAAGATTCGCTTAAAACTCTTGTGGTGTATTATAGCCTTCTCCTGAGATGACATTCATAGCGATACTAAGAATAATAAAGATAAAAATCATCATAGGCTGAAGAAATTATACGCAGAGTACGTCATTTTTTAGCCTTCCATAACTATATAGCTATATATGCATACATCCATATATTTAGCTAGATATCCATAAAAATCTATATCGATATATATGTATTTCTATATATTTATATAGATATTTATCTATACACAGGGACAGATAGATAGATAGATAGATAGATAGATAGATAGATAGATAGACAGAGACTGTATGCAATAAGCCTGGATGTCTGACAGTTAAAGCTGCATCGTGATGTCATTAAGGCTCTAGTATGACACGTACAGCTTGGAACCATATATATTATAGCACGGCTGCCATTTACAGTCAGTCTCCATTGGAGTTGGAAGTTGGCAAACATGTACTAGGCTGTCTTCCCAAGAAGCCACAGCAGCCAGATAAATTGGATGTTCCACCGAACTGCTATTTTATTCAGCCAGTAAGGGGAAAGCGGTGGCCTACAAAATCTCATTGGTCGCTGCTGCTGCCGACATTTTTTTAAAAAGGTACGCTCAGTTGTTTCATGGAGAACATGAAGGTAGCTACTTACAATTCAGGCAGGTAGGTTCAGTTCTTGGAGGTTGGGGAATGCTTATGGGCAAGGCCTTATGTCTGATAATATTGGCTGCTTCCAACTGTACCTACCGCAAGCAGACGATCAGTGGATACAATGCTGCGAGCTGGGAAAAAAGCCTAGAATAATCCACGGCAGGCAGGCAAGCAAAATGTAAATAACGGGATTGGTTAGCTGCGCTAAAATTCTTGCTTGTACCTGAAAAAGGTTTCACCTGCAACGCGGCCTTCTACTGGTTTTTGCGACGTGACATTCACTGACAAGGCACAGGCGCTGGTAGGTTTCTGCGAGCACCCACAATACAGCGTTGCAGTCTTCAAATCTGTGCAGAACTCTTTTTTTTACCTAAAATTAGCAAGATTCGTTTAAAACTCTTGTGGTGTATTATAGCCTTCTCCTGAGATGACATTCATAGCGATACTAAGAATAATAAAGATAAAAAGCATCATAGGCTGAAGAAATTATACGCAGGGTACGTCATTTTTTAGCCTTCCATAACTATATAGCTATATATGCATACATCCATATATTTAGCTAGATATCCATAAAAATCTATATCTATATATATGTATTTCTATATATTTATATAGATATTTATCTATACACAGGGACAGATAGATAGATAGATAGATAGATAGATAGATAGATAGACAGAGACTGTATGCAATAAGCCTGGATGTCTGACAGTTAAAGCTGCATCGTGATGTCATTAAGGCTCTATTATGACACGTACAGCTTGGAACCATATATATTATAGCACGGCTGCCATTTACAGTCAGTCTCCATTGGAGTTGGAAGTTGGCAAACATGTACTAGGCTGTCTTCCCAAGAAGCCACAGCAGCCAGATAAATTGGATGTTCCACCGAACTGCTATTTTATTCAGCCAGTAAGGGGAAAGCGGTGGCCTACAAAATCTCATTGGTCGCTGCTGCTGCCGACATTTTTTTAAAAAGGTACGCTCAGTTGTTTCATGGAGAACATTAAGGTAGCTACTTACAATTCAGGCAGGTAGGTTCAGTTCTTGGAGGTTGGGGAATGCTTATGGGCAAGGCCTTATGTCTGATCATATTGGCTGCTTCCAACTGTACCTACCGCAAGCAGACGATCAGTGGATACAATGCTGCGAGCTGGGAAAAAAGCCTAGAATAATCCACGGCAGGCAGGCAAGCAAAATGTAAATAACGGGATTGGTTAGCTGCGCTAAAATTCTTGCTTGTACCTGAAAAAGGTTTCACCTGCAACGCGGCCTTCTACTGGTTTTTGCGACGTGACATTCACTGACAAGGCACAGGCCTGGTAGGTTTCTGCGAGCACCCACAATACAGCGTTGCAGTCTTCAAATCTGTGCAGAACTCTTTTTTTTACCTAAAATTAGCAAGATTCGCTTAAAACTCTTGTGGTGTATTATAGCCTTCTCCTGAGATGACATTCATAGCGATACTAAGAATAATAAAGATAAAAATCATCATAGGCTGAAGAAATTATACGCAGAGTACGTCATTTTTTAGCCTTCCATAACTATATAGCTATATATGCATACATCCATATATTTAGCTAGATATCCATAAAAATCTATATCGATATATATGTATTTCTATATATTTATATAGATATTTATCTATACACAGGGACAGATAGATAGATAGATAGATAGATAGATAGATAGATAGATAGATAGATAGACAGAGACTGTATGCAATAAGCCTGGATGTCTGACAGTTAAAGCTGCATCGTGATGTCATTAAGGCTCTAGTATGACACGTACAGCTTGGAACCATATATATTATAGCACGGCTGCCATTTACAGTCAGTCTCCATTGGAGTTGGAAGTTGGCAAACATGTACTAGGCTGTCTTCCCAAGAAGCCACAGCAGCCAGATAAATTGGATGTTCCACCGAACTGCTATTTTATTCAGCCAGTAAGGGGAAAGCGGTGGCCTACAAAATCTCATTGGTCGCTGCTGCTGCCGACATTTTTTTAAAAAGGTACGCTCAGTTGTTTCATGGAGAACATGAAGGTAGCTACTTACAATTCAGGCAGGTAGGTTCAGTTCTTGGAGGTTGGGGAATGCTTATGGGCAAGGCCTTATGTCTGATAATATTGGCTGCTTCCAACTGTACCTACCGCAAGCAGACGATCAGTGGATACAATGCTGCGAGCTGGGAAAAAAGCCTAGAATAATCCACGGCAGGCAGGCAAGCAAAATGTAAATAACGGGATTGGTTAGCTGCGCTAAAATTCTTGCTTGTACCTGAAAAAGGTTTCACCTGCAACGCGGCCTTCTACTGGTTTTTGCGACGTGACATTCACTGACAAGGCACAGGCGCTGGTAGGTTTCTGCGAGCACCCACAATACAGCGTTGCAGTCTTCAAATCTGTGCAGAACTCTTTTTTTTACCTAAAATTAGCAAGATTCGTTTAAAACTCTTGTGGTGTATTATAGCCTTCTCCTGAGATGACATTCATAGCGATACTAAGAATAATAAAGATAAAAAGCATCATAGGCTGAAGAAATTATACGCAGGGTACGTCATTTTTTAGCCTTCCATAACTATATAGCTATATATGCATACATCCATATATTTAGCTAGATATCCATAAAAATCTATATCTATATATATGTATTTCTATATATTTATATAGATATTTATCTATACACAGGGACAGATAGATAGATAGATAGATAGATAGATAGATAGATAGATAGATAGATAGACAGAGACTGTATGCAATAAGCCTGGATGTCTGACAGTTAAAGCTGCATCGTGATGTCATTAAGGCTCTATTATGACACGTACAGCTTGGAACCATATATATTATAGCACGGCTGCCATTTACAGTCAGTCTCCATTGGAGTTGGAAGTTGGCAAACATGTACTAGGCTGTCTTCCCAAGAAGCCACAGCAGCCAGATAAATTGGATGTTCCACCGAACTGCTATTTTATTCAGCCAGTAAGGGGAAAGCGGTGGCCTACAAAATCTCATTGGTCGCTGCTGCTGCCGACATTTTTTTAAAAAGGTACGCTCAGTTGTTTCATGGAGAACATTAAGGTAGCTACTTACAATTCAGGCAGGTAGGTTCAGTTCTTGGAGGTTGGGGAATGCTTATGGGCAAGGCCTTATGTCTGATCATATTGGCTGCTTCCAACTGTACCTACCGCAAGCAGACGATCAGTGGATACAATGCTGCGAGCTGGGAAAAAAGCCTAGAATAATCCACGGCAGGCAGGCAAGCAAAATGTAAATAACGGGATTGGTTAGCTGCGCTAAAATTCTTGCTTGTACCTGAAAAAGGTTTCACCTGCAACGCGGCCTTCTACTGGTTTTTGCGACGTGACATTCACTGACAAGGCACAGGCCTGGTAGGTTTCTGCGAGCACCCACAATACAGCGTTGCAGTCTTCAAATCTGTGCAGAACTCTTTTTTTTACCTAAAATTAGCAAGATTCGCTTAAAACTCTTGTGGTGTATTATAGCCTTCTCCTGAGATGACATTCATAGCGATACTAAGAATAATAAAGATAAAAATCATCATAGGCTGAAGAAATTATACGCAGAGTACGTCATTTTTTAGCCTTCCATAACTATATAGCTATATATGCATACATCCATATATTTAGCTAGATATCCATAAAAATCTATATCGATATATATGTATTTCTATATATTTATATAGATATTTATCTATACACAGGGACAGATAGATAGATAGATAGATAGATAGATAGATAGATAGACAGAGACTGTATGCAATAAGCCTGGATGTCTGACAGTTAAAGCTGCATCGTGATGTCATTAAGGCTCTATTATGACACGTACAGCTTGGAACCATATATATTATAGCACGGCTGCCATTTACAGTCAGTCTCCATTGGAGTTGGAAGTTGGCAAACATGTACTAGGCTGTCTTCCCAAGAAGCCACAGCAGCCAGATAAATTGGATGTTCCACCGAACTGCTATTTTATTCAGCCAGTAAGGGGAAAGCGGTGGCCTACAAAATCTCATTGGTCGCTGCTGCTGCCGACATTTTTTTAAAAAGGTACGCTCAGTTGTTTCATGGAGAACATGAAGGTAGCTACTTACAATTCAGGCAGGTAGGTTCAGTTCTTGGAGGTTGGGGAATGCTTATGGGCAAGGCCTTATGTCTGATAATATTGGCTGCTTCCAACTGTACCTACCGCAAGCAGACGATCAGTGGATACAATGCTGCGAGCTGGGAAAAAAGCCTAGAATAATCCACGGCAGGCAGGCAAGCAAAATGTAAATAACGGGATTGGTTAGCTGCGCTAAAATTCTTGCTTGTACCTGAAAAAGGTTTCACCTGCAACGCGGCCTTCTACTGGTTTTTGCGACGTGACATTCACTGACAAGGCACAGGCGCTGGTAGGTTTCTGCGAGCACCCACAATACAGCGTTGCAGTCTTCAAATCTGTGCAGAACTCTTTTTTTTACCTAAAATTAGCAAGATTCGTTTAAAACTCTTGTGGTGTATTATAGCCTTCTCCTGAGATGACATTCATAGCGATACTAAGAATAATAAAGATAAAAAGCATCATAGGCTGAAGAAATTATACGCAGGGTACGTCATTTTTTAGCCTTCCATAACTATATAGCTATATATGCATACATCCATATATTTAGCTAGATATCCATAAAAATCTATATCTATATATATGTATTTCTATATATTTATATAGATATTTATCTATACACAGGGACAGATAGATAGATAGATAGATAGATAGATAGATAGATAGACAGAGACTGTATGCAATAAGCCTGGATGTCTGACAGTTAAAGCTGCATCGTGATGTCATTAAGGCTCTATTATGACACGTACAGCTTGGAACCATATATATTATAGCACGGCTGCCATTTACAGTCAGTCTCCATTGGAGTTGGAAGTTGGCAAACATGTACTAGGCTGTCTTCCCAAGAAGCCACAGCAGCCAGATAAATTGGATGTTCCACCGAACTGCTATTTTATTCAGCCAGTAAGGGGAAAGCGGTGGCCTACAAAATCTCATTGGTCGCTGCTGCTGCCGACATTTTTTTAAAAAGGTACGCTCAGTTGTTTCATGGAGAACATGAAGGTAGCTACTTACAATTCAGGCAGGTAGGTTCAGTTCTTGGAGGTTGGGGAATGCTTATGGGCAAGGCCTTATGTCTGATCATATTGGCTGCTTCCAACTGTACCTACCGCAAGCAGACGATCAGTGGATACAATGCTGCGAGCTGGGAAAAAAGCCTAGAATAATCCACGGCAGGCAGGCAAGCAAAATGTAAATAACGGGATTGGTTAGCTGCGCTAAAATTCTTGCTTGTACCTGAAAAAGGTTTCACCTGCAACGCGGCCTTCTACTGGTTTTTGCGACGTGACATTCACTGACAAGGCACAGGCCTGGTAGGTTTCTGCGAGCACCCACAATACAGTGTTGCAGTCTTCAAATCTGTGCAGAACTCTTTTTTTTACCTAAAATTAGCAAGATTCGCTTAAAACTCTTGTGGTGTATTATAGCCTTCTCCTGAGATGACATTCATAGCGATACTAAGAATAATAAAGATAAAAATCATCATAGGCTGAAGAAATTATACGCAGAGTACGTCATTTTTTAGCCTTCCATAACTATATAGCTATATATGCATACATCCATATATTTAGCTAGATATCCATAAAAATCTATATCGATATATATGTATTTCTATATATTTATATAGATATTTATCTATACACAGGGACAGATAGATAGATAGATAGATAGATAGATAGATAGATAGACAGAGACTGTATGCAATAAGCCTGGATGTCTGACAGTTAAAGCTGCATCGTGATGTCATTAAGGCTCTAGTATGACACGTACAGCTTGGAACCATATATATTATAGCACGGCTGCCATTTACAGTCAGTCTCCATTGGAGTTGGAAGTTGGCAAACATGTACTAGGCTGTCTTCCCAAGAAGCCACAGCAGCCAGATAAATTGGATGTTCCACCGAACTGCTATTTTATTCAGCCAGTAAGGGGAAAGCGGTGGCCTACAAAATCTCATTGGTCGCTGCTGCTGCCGACATTTTTTTAAAAAGGTACGCTCAGTTGTTTCATGGAGAACATGAAGGTAGCTACTTACAATTCAGGCAGGTAGGTTCAGTTCTTGGAGGTTGGGGAATGCTTATGGGCAAGGCCTTATGTCTGATAATATTGGCTGCTTCCAACTGTACCTACCGCAAGCAGACGATCAGTGGATACAATGCTGCGAGCTGGGAAAAAAGCCTAGAATAATCCACGGCAGGCAGGCAAGCAAAATGTAAATAACGGGATTGGTTAGCTGCGCTAAAATTCTTGCTTGTACCTGAAAAAGGTTTCACCTGCAACGCGGCCTTCTACTGGTTTTTGCGACGTGACATTCACTGACAAGGCACAGGCCTGGTAGGTTTCTGCGAGCACCCACAATACAGCGTTGCAGTCTTCAAATCTGTGCAGAACTCTTTTTTTTACCTAAAATTAGCAAGATTCGCTTAAAACTCTTGTGGTGTATTATAGCCTTCTCCTGAGATGACATTCATAGCGATACTAAGAATAATAAAGATAAAAATCATCATAGGCTGAAGAAATTATACGCAGAGTACGTCATTTTTTAGCCTTCCATAACTATATAGCTATATATGCATACATCCATATATTTAGCTAGATATCCATAAAAATCTATATCGATATATATGTATTTCTATATATTTATATAGATATTTATCTATACACAGGGACAGATAGATAGATAGATAGATAGATAGATAGACAGAGACTGTATGCAATAAGCCTGGATGTCTGACAGTTAAAGCTGCATCGTGATGTCATTAAGGCTCTATTATGACACGTACAGCTTGGAACCATATATATTATAGCACGGCTGCCATTTACAGTCAGTCTCCATTGGAGTTGGAAGTTGGCAAACATGTACTAGGCTGTCTTCCCAAGAAGCCACAGCAGCCAGATAAATTGGATGTTCCACCGAACTGCTATTTTATTCAGCCAGTAAGGGGAAAGCGGTGGCCTACAAAATCTCATTGGTCGCTGCTGCTGCCGACATTTTTTTAAAAAGGTACGCTCAGTTGTTTCATGGAGAACATGAAGGTAGCTACTTACAATTCAGGCAGGTAGGTTCAGTTCTTGGAGGTTGGGGAATGCTTATGGGCAAGGCCTTATGTCTGATAATATTGGCTGCTTCCAACTGTACCTACCGCAAGCAGACGATCAGTGGATACAATGCTGCGAGCTGGGAAAAAAGCCTAGAATAATCCACGGCAGGCAGGCAAGCAAAATGTAAATAACGGGATTGGTTAGCTGCGCTAAAATTCTTGCTTGTACCTGAAAAAGGTTTCACCTGCAACGCGGCCTTCTACTGGTTTTTGCGACGTGACATTCACTGACAAGGCACAGGCCTGGTAGGTTTCTGCGAGCACCCACAATACAGTGTTGCAGTCTTCAAATCTGTGCAGAACTCTTTTTTTTACCTAAAATTAGCAAGATTCGCTTAAAACTCTTGTGGTGTATTATAGCCTTCTCCTGAGATGACATTCATAGCGATACTAAGAATAATAAAGATAAAAATCATCATAGGCTGAAGAAATTATACGCAGAGTACGTCATTTTTTAGCCTTCCATAACTATATAGCTATATATGCATACATCCATATATTTAGCTAGATATCCATAAAAATCTATATCGATATATATGTATTTCTATATATTTATATAGATATTTATCTATACACAGGGACAGATAGATAGATAGATAGATAGATAGATAGATAGATAGATAGATAGACAGAGACTGTATGCAATAAGCCTGGATGTCTGACAGTTAAAGCTGCATCGTGATGTCATTAAGGCTCTAGTATGACACGTACAGCTTGGAACCATATATATTATAGCACGGCTGCCATTTACAGTCAGTCTCCATTGGAGTTGGAAGTTGGCAAACATGTACTAGGCTGTCTTCCCAAGAAGCCACAGCAGCCAGATAAATTGGATGTTCCACCGAACTGCTATTTTATTCAGCCAGTAAGGGGAAAGCGGTGGCCTACAAAATCTCATTGGTCGCTGCTGCTGCCGACATTTTTTTAAAAAGGTACGCTCAGTTGTTTCATGGAGAACATGAAGGTAGCTACTTACAATTCAGGCAGGTAGGTTCAGTTCTTGGAGGTTGGGGAATGCTTATGGGCAAGGCCTTATGTCTGATAATATTGGCTGCTTCCAACTGTACCTACCGCAAGCAGACGATCAGTGGATACAATGCTGCGAGCTGGGAAAAAAGCCTAGAATAATCCACGGCAGGCAGGCAAGCAAAATGTAAATAACGGGATTGGTTAGCTGCGCTAAAATTCTTGCTTGTACCTGAAAAAGGTTTCACCTGCAACGCGGCCTTCTACTGGTTTTTGCGACGTGACATTCACTGACAAGGCACAGGCGCTGGTAGGTTTCTGCGAGCACCCACAATACAGCGTTGCAGTCTTCAAATCTGTGCAGAACTCTTTTTTTTACCTAAAATTAGCAAGATTCGTTTAAAACTCTTGTGGTGTATTATAGCCTTCTCCTGAGATGACATTCATAGCGATACTAAGAATAATAAAGATAAAAAGCATCATAGGCTGAAGAAATTATACGCAGGGTACGTCATTTTTTAGCCTTCCATAACTATATAGCTATATATGCATACATCCATATATTTAGCTAGATATCCATAAAAATCTATATCTATATATATGTATTTCTATATATTTATATAGATATTTATCTATACACAGGGACAGATAGATAGATAGATAGATAGATAGATAGATAGATAGATAGATAGACAGAGACTGTATGCAATAAGCCTGGATGTCTGACAGTTAAAGCTGCATCGTGATGTCATTAAGGCTCTATTATGACACGTACAGCTTGGAACCATATATATTATAGCACGGCTGCCATTTACAGTCAGTCTCCATTGGAGTTGGAAGTTGGCAAACATGTACTAGGCTGTCTTCCCAAGAAGCCACAGCAGCCAGATAAATTGGATGTTCCACCGAACTGCTATTTTATTCAGCCAGTAAGGGGAAAGCGGTGGCCTACAAAATCTCATTGGTCGCTGCTGCTGCCGACATTTTTTTAAAAAGGTACGCTCAGTTGTTTCATGGAGAACATGAAGGTAGCTACTTACAATTCAGGCAGGTAGGTTCAGTTCTTGGAGGTTGGGGAATGCTTATGGGCAAGGCCTTATGTCTGATAATATTGGCTGCTTCCAACTGTACCTACCGCAAGCAGACGATCAGTGGATACAATGCTGCGAGCTGGGAAAAAAGCCTAGAATAATCCACGGCAGGCAGGCAAGCAAAATGTAAATAACGGGATTGGTTAGCTGCGCTAAAATTCTTGCTTGTACCTGAAAAAGGTTTCACCTGCAACGCGGCCTTCTACTGGTTTTTGCGACGTGACATTCACTGACAAGGCACAGGCGCTGGTAGGTTTCTGCGAGCACCCACAATACAGCGTTGCAGTCTTCAAATCTGTGCAGAACTCTTTTTTTTACCTAAAATTAGCAAGATTCGTTTAAAACTCTTGTGGTGTATTATAGCCTTCTCCTGAGATGACATTCATAGCGATACTAAGAATAATAAAGATAAAAAGCATCATAGGCTGAAGAAATTATACGCAGGGTACGTCATTTTTTAGCCTTCCATAACTATATAGCTATATATGCATACATCCATATATTTAGCTAGATATCCATAAAAATCTATATCTATATATATGTATTTCTATATATTTATATAGATATTTATCTATACACAGGGACAGATAGATAGATAGATAGATAGATAGATAGATAGATAGATAGACAGAGACTGTATGCAATAAGCCTGGATGTCTGACAGTTAAAGCTGCATCGTGATGTCATTAAGGCTCTATTATGACACGTACAGCTTGGAACCATATATATTATAGCACGGCTGCCATTTACAGTCAGTCTCCATTGGAGTTGGAAGTTGGCAAACATGTACTAGGCTGTCTTCCCAAGAAGCCACAGCAGCCAGATAAATTGGATGTTCCACCGAACTGCTATTTTATTCAGCCAGTAAGGGGAAAGCGGTGGCCTACAAAATCTCATTGGTCGCTGCTGCTGCCGACATTTTTTTAAAAAGGTACGCTCAGTTGTTTCATGGAGAACATGAAGGTAGCTACTTACAATTCAGGCAGGTAGGTTCAGTTCTTGGAGGTTGGGGAATGCTTATGGGCAAGGCCTTATGTCTGATAATATTGGCTGCTTCCAACTGTACCTACCGCAAGCAGACGATCAGTGGATACAATGCTGCGAGCTGGGAAAAAAGCCTAGAATAATCCACGGCAGGCAGGCAAGCAAAATGTAAATAACGGGATTGGTTAGCTGCGCTAAAATTCTTGCTTGTACCTGAAAAAGGTTTCACCTGCAACGCGGCCTTCTACTGGTTTTTGCGACGTGACATTCACTGACAAGGCACAGGCGCTGGTAGGTTTCTGCGAGCACCCACAATACAGCGTTGCAGTCTTCAAATCTGTGCAGAACTCTTTTTTTTACCTAAAATTAGCAAGATTCGTTTAAAACTCTTGTGGTGTATTATAGCCTTCTCCTGAGATGACATTCATAGCGATACTAAGAATAATAAAGATAAAAAGCATCATAGGCTGAAGAAATTATACGCAGGGTACGTCATTTTTTAGCCTTCCATAACTATATAGCTATATATGCATACATCCATATATTTAGCTAGATATCCATAAAAATCTATATCTATATATATGTATTTCTATATATTTATATAGATATTTATCTATACACAGGGACAGATAGATAGATAGATAGATAGATAGATAGATAGATAGATAGATAGACAGAGACTGTATGCAATAAGCCTGGATGTCTGACAGTTAAAGCTGCATCGTGATGTCATTAAGGCTCTATTATGACACGTACAGCTTGGAACCATATATATTATAGCACGGCTGCCATTTACAGTCAGTCTCCATTGGAGTTGGAAGTTGGCAAACATGTACTAGGCTGTCTTCCCAAGAAGCCACAGCAGCCAGATAAATTGGATGTTCCACCGAACTGCTATTTTATTCAGCCAGTAAGGGGAAAGCGGTGGCCTACAAAATCTCATTGGTCGCTGCTGCTGCCGACATTTTTTTAAAAAGGTACGCTCAGTTGTTTCATGGAGAACATTAAGGTAGCTACTTACAATTCAGGCAGGTAGGTTCAGTTCTTGGAGGTTGGGGAATGCTTATGGGCAAGGCCTTATGTCTGATAATATTGGCTGCTTCCAACTGTACCTACCGCAAGCAGACGATCAGTGGATACAATGCTGCGAGCTGGGAAAAAAGCCTAGAATAATCCACGGCAGGCAGGCAAGCAAAATGTAAATAACGGGATTGGTTAGCTGCGCTAAAATTCTTGCTTGTACCTGAAAAAGGTTTCACCTGCAACGCGGCCTTCTACTGGTTTTTGCGACGTGACATTCACTGACAAGGCACAGGCGCTGGTAGGTTTCTGCGAGCACCCACAATACAGCGTTGCAGTCTTCAAATCTGTGCAGAACTCTTTTTTTTACCTAAAATTAGCAAGATTCGTTTAAAACTCTTGTGGTGTATTATAGCCTTCTCCTGAGATGACATTCATAGCGATACTAAGAATAATAAAGATAAAAAGCATCATAGGCTGAAGAAATTATACGCAGGGTACGTCATTTTTTAGCCTTCCATAACTATATAGCTATATATGCATACATCCATATATTTAGCTAGATATCCATAAAAATCTATATCTATATATATGTATTTCTATATATTTATATAGATATTTATCTATACACAGGGACAGATAGATAGATAGATAGATAGATAGATAGATAGATAGACAGAGACTGTATGCAATAAGCCTGGATGTCTGACAGTTAAAGCTGCATCGTGATGTCATTAAGGCTCTATTATGACACGTACAGCTTGGAACCATATATATTATAGCACGGCTGCCATTTACAGTCAGTCTCCATTGGAGTTGGAAGTTGGCAAACATGTACTAGGCTGTCTTCCCAAGAAGCCACAGCAGCCAGATAAATTGGATGTTCCACCGAACTGCTATTTTATTCAGCCAGTAAGGGGAAAGCGGTGGCCTACAAAATCTCATTGGTCGCTGCTGCTGCCGACATTTTTTTAAAAAGGTACGCTCAGTTGTTTCATGGAGAACATTAAGGTAGCTACTTACAATTCAGGCAGGTAGGTTCAGTTCTTGGAGGTTGGGGAATGCTTATGGGCAAGGCCTTATGTCTGATCATATTGGCTGCTTCCAACTGTACCTACCGCAAGCAGACGATCAGTGGATACAATGCTGCGAGCTGGGAAAAAAGCCTAGAATAATCCACGGCAGGCAGGCAAGCAAAATGTAAATAACGGGATTGGTTAGCTGCGCTAAAATTCTTGCTTGTACCTGAAAAAGGTTTCACCTGCAACGCGGCCTTCTACTGGTTTTTGCGACGTGACATTCACTGACAAGGCACAGGCCTGGTAGGTTTCTGCGAGCACCCACAATACAGTGTTGCAGTCTTCAAATCTGTGCAGAACTCTTTTTTTTGCCTAAAATTAGCAAGATTCGCTTAAAACTCTTGTGGTGTATTATAGCCTTCTCCTGAGATGACATTCATAGCGATACTAAGAATAATAAAGATAAAAATCATCATAGGCTGAAGAAATTATACGCAGAGTACGTCATTTTTTAGCCTTCCATAACTATATAGCTATATATGCATACATCCATATATTTAGCTAGATATCCATAAAAATCTATATCGATATATATGTATTTCTATATATTTATATAGATATTTATCTATACACAGGGACAGATAGATAGATAGATAGATAGATAGATAGATAGATAGATAGACAGAGACTGTATGCAATAAGCCTGGATGTCTGACAGTTAAAGCTGCATCGTGATGTCATTAAGGCTCTAGTATGACACGTACAGCTTGGAACCATATATATTATAGCACGGCTGCCATTTACAGTCAGTCTCCATTGGAGTTGGAAGTTGGCAAACATGTACTAGGCTGTCTTCCCAAGAAGCCACAGCAGCCAGATAAATTGGATGTTCCACCGAACTGCTATTTTATTCAGCCAGTAAGGGGAAAGCGGTGGCCTACAAAATCTCATTGGTCGCTGCTGCTGCCGACATTTTTTTAAAAAGGTACGCTCAGTTGTTTCATGGAGAACATGAAGGTAGCTACTTACAATTCAGGCAGGTAGGTTCAGTTCTTGGAGGTTGGGGAATGCTTATGGGCAAGGCCTTATGTCTGATAATATTGGCTGCTTCCAACTGTACCTACCGCAAGCAGACGATCAGTGGATACAATGCTGCGAGCTGGGAAAAAAGCCTAGAATAATCCACGGCAGGCAGGCAAGCAAAATGTAAATAACGGGATTGGTTAGCTGCGCTAAAATTCTTGCTTGTACCTGAAAAAGGTTTCACCTGCAACGCGGCCTTCTACTGGTTTTTGCGACGTGACATTCACTGACAAGGCACAGGCGCTGGTAGGTTTCTGCGAGCACCCACAATACAGCGTTGCAGTCTTCAAATCTGTGCAGAACTCTTTTTTTTACCTAAAATTAGCAAGATTCGTTTAAAACTCTTGTGGTGTATTATAGCCTTCTCCTGAGATGACATTCATAGCGATACTAAGAATAATAAAGATAAAAAGCATCATAGGCTGAAGAAATTATACGCAGGGTACGTCATTTTTTAGCCTTCCATAACTATATAGCTATATATGCATACATCCATATATTTAGCTAGATATCCATAAAAATCTATATCTATATATATGTATTTCTATATATTTATATAGATATTTATCTATACACAGGGACAGATAGATAGATAGATAGATAGATAGATAGATAGACAGAGACTGTATGCAATAAGCCTGGATGTCTGACAGTTAAAGCTGCATCGTGATGTCATTAAGGCTCTATTATGACACGTACAGCTTGGAACCATATATATTATAGCACGGCTGCCATTTACAGTCAGTCTCCATTGGAGTTGGAAGTTGGCAAACATGTACTAGGCTGTCTTCCCAAGAAGCCACAGCAGCCAGATAAATTGGATGTTCCACCGAACTGCTATTTTATTCAGCCAGTAAGGGGAAAGCGGTGGCCTACAAAATCTCATTGGTCGCTGCTGCTGCCGACATTTTTTTAAAAAGGTACGCTCAGTTGTTTCATGGAGAACATGAAGGTAGCTACTTACAATTCAGGCAGGTAGGTTCAGTTCTTGGAGGTTGGGGAATGCTTATGGGCAAGGCCTTATGTCTGATAATATTGGCTGCTTCCAACTGTACCTACCGCAAGCAGACGATCAGTGGATACAATGCTGCGAGCTGGGAAAAAAGCCTAGAATAATCCACGGCAGGCAGGCAAGCAAAATGTAAATAACGGGATTGGTTAGCTGCGCTAAAATTCTTGCTTGTACCTGAAAAAGGTTTCACCTGCAACGCGGCCTTCTACTGGTTTTTGCGACGTGACATTCACTGACAAGGCACAGGCGCTGGTAGGTTTCTGCGAGCACCCACAATACAGCGTTGCAGTCTTCAAATCTGTGCAGAACTCTTTTTTTTACCTAAAATTAGCAAGATTCGTTTAAAACTCTTGTGGTGTATTATAGCCTTCTCCTGAGATGACATTCATAGCGATACTAAGAATAATAAAGATAAAAAGCATCATAGGCTGAAGAAATTATACGCAGGGTACGTCATTTTTTAGCCTTCCATAACTATATAGCTATATATGCATACATCCATATATTTAGCTAGATATCCATAAAAATCTATATCTATATATATGTATTTCTATATATTTATATAGATATTTATCTATACACAGGGACAGATAGATAGATAGATAGATAGATAGATAGATAGATAGATAGACAGAGACTGTATGCAATAAGCCTGGATGTCTGACAGTTAAAGCTGCATCGTGATGTCATTAAGGCTCTATTATGACACGTACAGCTTGGAACCATATATATTATAGCACGGCTGCCATTTACAGTCAGTCTCCATTGGAGTTGGAAGTTGGCAAACATGTACTAGGCTGTCTTCCCAAGAAGCCACAGCAGCCAGATAAATTGGATGTTCCACCGAACTGCTATTTTATTCAGCCAGTAAGGGGAAAGCGGTGGCCTACAAAATCTCATTGGTCGCTGCTGCTGCCGACATTTTTTTAAAAAGGTACGCTCAGTTGTTTCATGGAGAACATGAAGGTAGCTACTTACAATTCAGGCAGGTAGGTTCAGTTCTTGGAGGTTGGGGAATGCTTATGGGCAAGGCCTTATGTCTGATAATATTGGCTGCTTCCAACTGTACCTACCGCAAGCAGACGATCAGTGGATACAATGCTGCGAGCTGGGAAAAAAGCCTAGAATAATCCACGGCAGGCAGGCAAGCAAAATGTAAATAACGGGATTGGTTAGCTGCGCTAAAATTCTTGCTTGTACCTGAAAAAGGTTTCACCTGCAACGCGGCCTTCTACTGGTTTTTGCGACGTGACATTCACTGACAAGGCACAGGCGCTGGTAGGTTTCTGCGAGCACCCACAATACAGCGTTGCAGTCTTCAAATCTGTGCAGAACTCTTTTTTTTACCTAAAATTAGCAAGATTCGTTTAAAACTCTTGTGGTGTATTATAGCCTTCTCCTGAGATGACATTCATAGCGATACTAAGAATAATAAAGATAAAAAGCATCATAGGCTGAAGAAATTATACGCAGGGTACGTCATTTTTTAGCCTTCCATAACTATATAGCTATATATGCATACATCCATATATTTAGCTAGATATCCATAAAAATCTATATCTATATATATGTATTTCTATATATTTATATAGATATTTATCTATACACAGGGACAGATAGATAGATAGATAGATAGATAGATAGATAGATAGACAGAGACTGTATGCAATAAGCCTGGATGTCTGACAGTTAAAGCTGCATCGTGATGTCATTAAGGCTCTATTATGACACGTACAGCTTGGAACCATATATATTATAGCACGGCTGCCATTTACAGTCAGTCTCCATTGGAGTTGGAAGTTGGCAAACATGTACTAGGCTGTCTTCCCAAGAAGCCACAGCAGCCAGATAAATTGGATGTTCCACCGAACTGCTATTTTATTCAGCCAGTAAGGGGAAAGCGGTGGCCTACAAAATCTCATTGGTCGCTGCTGCTGCCGACATTTTTTTAAAAAGGTACGCTCAGTTGTTTCATGGAGAACATGAAGGTAGCTACTTACAATTCAGGCAGGTAGGTTCAGTTCTTGGAGGTTGGGGAATGCTTATGGGCAAGGCCTTATGTCTGATAATATTGGCTGCTTCCAACTGTACCTACCGCAAGCAGACGATCAGTGGATACAATGCTGCGAGCTGGGAAAAAAGCCTAGAATAATCCACGGCAGGCAGGCAAGCAAAATGTAAATAACGGGATTGGTTAGCTGCGCTAAAATTCTTGCTTGTACCTGAAAAAGGTTTCACCTGCAACGCGGCCTTCTACTGGTTTTTGCGACGTGACATTCACTGACAAGGCACAGGCGCTGGTAGGTTTCTGCGAGCACCCACAATACAGCGTTGCAGTCTTCAAATCTGTGCAGAACTCTTTTTTTTACCTAAAATTAGCAAGATTCGTTTAAAACTCTTGTGGTGTATTATAGCCTTCTCCTGAGATGACATTCATAGCGATACTAAGAATAATAAAGATAAAAAGCATCATAGGCTGAAGAAATTATACGCAGGGTACGTCATTTTTTAGCCTTCCATAACTATATAGCTATATATGCATACATCCATATATTTAGCTAGATATCCATAAAAATCTATATCTATATATATGTATTTCTATATATTTATATAGATATTTATCTATACACAGGGACAGATAGATAGATAGATAGATAGATAGATAGATAGATAGATAGATAGATAGATAGATAGACAGAGACTGTATGCAATAAGCCTGGATGTCTGACAGTTAAAGCTGCATCGTGATGTCATTAAGGCTCTATTATGACACGTACAGCTTGGAACCATATATATTATAGCACGGCTGCCATTTACAGTCAGTCTCCATTGGAGTTGGAAGTTGGCAAACATGTACTAGGCTGTCTTCCCAAGAAGCCACAGCAGCCAGATAAATTGGATGTTCCACCGAACTGCTATTTTATTCAGCCAGTAAGGGGAAAGCGGTGGCCTACAAAATCTCATTGGTCGCTGCTGCTGCCGACATTTTTTTAAAAAGGTACGCTCAGTTGTTTCATGGAGAACATGAAGGTAGCTACTTACAATTCAGGCAGGTAGGTTCAGTTCTTGGAGGTTGGGGAATGCTTATGGGCAAGGCCTTATGTCTGATAATATTGGCTGCTTCCAACTGTACCTACCGCAAGCAGACGATCAGTGGATACAATGCTGCGAGCTGGGAAAAAAGCCTAGAATAATCCACGGCAGGCAGGCAAGCAAAATGTAAATAACGGGATTGGTTAGCTGCGCTAAAATTCTTGCTTGTACCTGAAAAAGGTTTCACCTGCAACGCGGCCTTCTACTGGTTTTTGCGACGTGACATTCACTGACAAGGCACAGGCGCTGGTAGGTTTCTGCGAGCACCCACAATACAGCGTTGCAGTCTTCAAATCTGTGCAGAACTCTTTTTTTTACCTAAAATTAGCAAGATTCGTTTAAAACTCTTGTGGTGTATTATAGCCTTCTCCTGAGATGACATTCATAGCGATACTAAGAATAATAAAGATAAAAAGCATCATAGGCTGAAGAAATTATACGCAGGGTACGTCATTTTTTAGCCTTCCATAACTATATAGCTATATATGCATACATCCATATATTTAGCTAGATATCCATAAAAATCTATATCTATATATATGTATTTCTATATATTTATATAGATATTTATCTATACACAGGGACAGATAGATAGATAGATAGATAGATAGATAGATAGATAGATAGATAGATAGATAGACAGAGACTGTATGCAATAAGCCTGGATGTCTGACAGTTAAAGCTGCATCGTGATGTCATTAAGGCTCTATTATGACACGTACAGCTTGGAACCATATATATTATAGCACGGCTGCCATTTACAGTCAGTCTCCATTGGAGTTGGAAGTTGGCAAACATGTACTAGGCTGTCTTCCCAAGAAGCCACAGCAGCCAGATAAATTGGATGTTCCACCGAACTGCTATTTTATTCAGCCAGTAAGGGGAAAGCGGTGGCCTACAAAATCTCATTGGTCGCTGCTGCTGCCGACATTTTTTTAAAAAGGTACGCTCAGTTGTTTCATGGAGAACATGAAGGTAGCTACTTACAATTCAGGCAGGTAGGTTCAGTTCTTGGAGGTTGGGGAATGCTTATGGGCAAGGCCTTATGTCTGATAATATTGGCTGCTTCCAACTGTACCTACCGCAAGCAGACGATCAGTGGATACAATGCTGCGAGCTGGGAAAAAAGCCTAGAATAATCCACGGCAGGCAGGCAAGCAAAATGTAAATAACGGGATTGGTTAGCTGCGCTAAAATTCTTGCTTGTACCTGAAAAAGGTTTCACCTGCAACGCGGCCTTCTACTGGTTTTTGCGACGTGACATTCACTGACAAGGCACAGGCGCTGGTAGGTTTCTGCGAGCACCCACAATACAGCGTTGCAGTCTTCAAATCTGTGCAGAACTCTTTTTTTTACCTAAAATTAGCAAGATTCGTTTAAAACTCTTGTGGTGTATTATAGCCTTCTCCTGAGATGACATTCATAGCGATACTAAGAATAATAAAGATAAAAAGCATCATAGGCTGAAGAAATTATACGCAGGGTACGTCATTTTTTAGCCTTCCATAACTATATAGCTATATATGCATACATCCATATATTTAGCTAGATATCCATAAAAATCTATATCTATATATATGTATTTCTATATATTTATATAGATATTTATCTATACACAGGGACAGATAGATAGATAGATAGATAGATAGATAGATAGATAGATAGACAGAGACTGTATGCAATAAGCCTGGATGTCTGACAGTTAAAGCTGCATCGTGATGTCATTAAGGCTCTATTATGACACGTACAGCTTGGAACCATATATATTATAGCACGGCTGCCATTTACAGTCAGTCTCCATTGGAGTTGGAAGTTGGCAAACATGTACTAGGCTGTCTTCCCAAGAAGCCACAGCAGCCAGATAAATTGGATGTTCCACCGAACTGCTATTTTATTCAGCCAGTAAGGGGAAAGCGGTGGCCTACAAAATCTCATTGGTCGCTGCTGCTGCCGACATTTTTTTAAAAAGGTACGCTCAGTTGTTTCATGGAGAACATGAAGGTAGCTACTTACAATTCAGGCAGGTAGGTTCAGTTCTTGGAGGTTGGGGAATGCTTATGGGCAAGGCCTTATGTCTGATAATATTGGCTGCTTCCAACTGTACCTACCGCAAGCAGACGATCAGTGGATACAATGCTGCGAGCTGGGAAAAAAGCCTAGAATAATCCACGGCAGGCAGGCAAGCAAAATGTAAATAACGGGATTGGTTAGCTGCGCTAAAATTCTTGCTTGTACCTGAAAAAGGTTTCACCTGCAACGCGGCCTTCTACTGGTTTTTGCGACGTGACATTCACTGACAAGGCACAGGCGCTGGTAGGTTTCTGCGAGCACCCACAATACAGCGTTGCAGTCTTCAAATCTGTGCAGAACTCTTTTTTTTACCTAAAATTAGCAAGATTCGTTTAAAACTCTTGTGGTGTATTATAGCCTTCTCCTGAGATGACATTCATAGCGATACTAAGAATAATAAAGATAAAAAGCATCATAGGCTGAAGAAATTATACGCAGGGTACGTCATTTTTTAGCCTTCCATAACTATATAGCTATATATGCATACATCCATATATTTAGCTAGATATCCATAAAAATCTATATCTATATATATGTATTTCTATATATTTATATAGATATTTATCTATACACAGGGACAGATAGATAGATAGATAGATAGATAGATAGATAGATAGATAGATAGATAGACAGAGACTGTATGCAATAAGCCTGGATGTCTGACAGTTAAAGCTGCATCGTGATGTCATTAAGGCTCTATTATGACACGTACAGCTTGGAACCATATATATTATAGCACGGCTGCCATTTACAGTCAGTCTCCATTGGAGTTGGAAGTTGGCAAACATGTACTAGGCTGTCTTCCCAAGAAGCCACAGCAGCCAGATAAATTGGATGTTCCACCGAACTGCTATTTTATTCAGCCAGTAAGGGGAAAGCGGTGGCCTACAAAATCTCATTGGTCGCTGCTGCTGCCGACATTTTTTTAAAAAGGTACGCTCAGTTGTTTCATGGAGAACATTAAGGTAGCTACTTACAATTCAGGCAGGTAGGTTCAGTTCTTGGAGGTTGGGGAATGCTTATGGGCAAGGCCTTATGTCTGATCATATTGGCTGCTTCCAACTGTACCTACCGCAAGCAGACGATCAGTGGATACAATGCTGCGAGCTGGGAAAAAAGCCTAGAATAATCCACGGCAGGCAGGCAAGCAAAATGTAAATAACGGGATTGGTTAGCTGCGCTAAAATTCTTGCTTGTACCTGAAAAAGGTTTCACCTGCAACGCGGCCTTCTACTGGTTTTTGCGACGTGACATTCACTGACAAGGCACAGGCCTGGTAGGTTTCTGCGAGCACCCACAATACAGCGTTGCAGTCTTCAAATCTGTGCAGAACTCTTTTTTTTACCTAAAATTAGCAAGATTCGCTTAAAACTCTTGTGGTGTATTATAGCCTTCTCCTGAGATGACATTCATAGCGATACTAAGAATAATAAAGATAAAAATCATCATAGGCTGAAGAAATTATACGCAGAGTACGTCATTTTTTAGCCTTCCATAACTATATAGCTATATATGCATACATCCATATATTTAGCTAGATATCCATAAAAATCTATATCGATATATATGTATTTCTATATATTTATATAGATATTTATCTATACACAGGGACAGATAGATAGATAGATAGATAGATAGATAGATAGATAGACAGAGACTGTATGCAATAAGCCTGGATGTCTGACAGTTAAAGCTGCATCGTGATGTCATTAAGGCTCTATTATGACACGTACAGCTTGGAACCATATATATTATAGCACGGCTGCCATTTACAGTCAGTCTCCATTGGAGTTGGAAGTTGGCAAACATGTACTAGGCTGTCTTCCCAAGAAGCCACAGCAGCCAGATAAATTGGATGTTCCACCGAACTGCTATTTTATTCAGCCAGTAAGGGGAAAGCGGTGGCCTACAAAATCTCATTGGTCGCTGCTGCTGCCGACATTTTTTTAAAAAGGTACGCTCAGTTGTTTCATGGAGAACATGAAGGTAGCTACTTACAATTCAGGCAGGTAGGTTCAGTTCTTGGAGGTTGGGGAATGCTTATGGGCAAGGCCTTATGTCTGATAATATTGGCTGCTTCCAACTGTACCTACCGCAAGCAGACGATCAGTGGATACAATGCTGCGAGCTGGGAAAAAAGCCTAGAATAATCCACGGCAGGCAGGCAAGCAAAATGTAAATAACGGGATTGGTTAGCTGCGCTAAAATTCTTGCTTGTACCTGAAAAAGGTTTCACCTGCAACGCGGCCTTCTACTGGTTTTTGCGACGTGACATTCACTGACAAGGCACAGGCGCTGGTAGGTTTCTGCGAGCACCCACAATACAGCGTTGCAGTCTTCAAATCTGTGCAGAACTCTTTTTTTTACCTAAAATTAGCAAGATTCGTTTAAAACTCTTGTGGTGTATTATAGCCTTCTCCTGAGATGACATTCATAGCGATACTAAGAATAATAAAGATAAAAAGCATCATAGGCTGAAGAAATTATACGCAGGGTACGTCATTTTTTAGCCTTCCATAACTATATAGCTATATATGCATACATCCATATATTTAGCTAGATATCCATAAAAATCTATATCTATATATATGTATTTCTATATATTTATATAGATATTTATCTATACACAGGGACAGATAGATAGATAGATAGATAGATAGATAGATAGATAGATAGACAGAGACTGTATGCAATAAGCCTGGATGTCTGACAGTTAAAGCTGCATCGTGATGTCATTAAGGCTCTATTATGACACGTACAGCTTGGAACCATATATATTATAGCACGGCTGCCATTTACAGTCAGTCTCCATTGGAGTTGGAAGTTGGCAAACATGTACTAGGCTGTCTTCCCAAGAAGCCACAGCAGCCAGATAAATTGGATGTTCCACCGAACTGCTATTTTATTCAGCCAGTAAGGGGAAAGCGGTGGCCTACAAAATCTCATTGGTCGCTGCTGCTGCCGACATTTTTTTAAAAAGGTACGCTCAGTTGTTTCATGGAGAACATGAAGGTAGCTACTTACAATTCAGGCAGGTAGGTTCAGTTCTTGGAGGTTGGGGAATGCTTATGGGCAAGGCCTTATGTCTGATAATATTGGCTGCTTCCAACTGTACCTACCGCAAGCAGACGATCAGTGGATACAATGCTGCGAGCTGGGAAAAAAGCCTAGAATAATCCACGGCAGGCAGGCAAGCAAAATGTAAATAACGGGATTGGTTAGCTGCGCTAAAATTCTTGCTTGTACCTGAAAAAGGTTTCACCTGCAACGCGGCCTTCTACTGGTTTTTGCGACGTGACATTCACTGACAAGGCACAGGCGCTGGTAGGTTTCTGCGAGCACCCACAATACAGCGTTGCAGTCTTCAAATCTGTGCAGAACTCTTTTTTTTACCTAAAATTAGCAAGATTCGTTTAAAACTCTTGTGGTGTATTATAGCCTTCTCCTGAGATGACATTCATAGCGATACTAAGAATAATAAAGATAAAAAGCATCATAGGCTGAAGAAATTATACGCAGGGTACGTCATTTTTTAGCCTTCCATAACTATATAGCTATATATGCATACATCCATATATTTAGCTAGATATCCATAAAAATCTATATCTATATATATGTATTTCTATATATTTATATAGATATTTATCTATACACAGGGACAGATAGATAGATAGATAGATAGATAGATAGATAGATAGATAGATAGATAGATAGACAGAGACTGTATGCAATAAGCCTGGATGTCTGACAGTTAAAGCTGCATCGTGATGTCATTAAGGCTCTATTATGACACGTACAGCTTGGAACCATATATATTATAGCACGGCTGCCATTTACAGTCAGTCTCCATTGGAGTTGGAAGTTGGCAAACATGTACTAGGCTGTCTTCCCAAGAAGCCACAGCAGCCAGATAAATTGGATGTTCCACCGAACTGCTATTTTATTCAGCCAGTAAGGGGAAAGCGGTGGCCTACAAAATCTCATTGGTCGCTGCTGCTGCCGACATTTTTTTAAAAAGGTACGCTCAGTTGTTTCATGGAGAACATGAAGGTAGCTACTTACAATTCAGGCAGGTAGGTTCAGTTCTTGGAGGTTGGGGAATGCTTATGGGCAAGGCCTTATGTCTGATAATATTGGCTGCTTCCAACTGTACCTACCGCAAGCAGACGATCAGTGGATACAATGCTGCGAGCTGGGAAAAAAGCCTAGAATAATCCACGGCAGGCAGGCAAGCAAAATGTAAATAACGGGATTGGTTAGCTGCGCTAAAATTCTTGCTTGTACCTGAAAAAGGTTTCACCTGCAACGCGGCCTTCTACTGGTTTTTGCGACGTGACATTCACTGACAAGGCACAGGCCTGGTAGGTTTCTGCGAGCACCCACAATACAGCGTTGCAGTCTTCAAATCTGTGCAGAACTCTTTTTTTTACCTAAAATTAGCAAGATTCGTTTAAAACTCTTGTGGTGTATTATAGCCTTCTCCTGAGATGACATTCATAGCGATACTAAGAATAATAAAGATAAAAAGCATCATAGGCTGAAGAAATTATACGCAGGGTACGTCATTTTTTAGCCTTCCATAACTATATAGCTATATATGCATACATCCATATATTTAGCTAGATATCCATAAAAATCTATATCTATATATATGTATTTCTATATATTTATATAGATATTTATCTATACACAGGGACAGATAGATAGATAGATAGATAGATAGATAGATAGATAGATAGATAGACAGAGACTGTATGCAATAAGCCTGGATGTCTGACAGTTAAAGCTGCATCGTGATGTCATTAAGGCTCTATTATGACACGTACAGCTTGGAACCATATATATTATAGCACGGCTGCCATTTACAGTCAGTCTCCATTGGAGTTGGAAGTTGGCAAACATGTACTAGGCTGTCTTCCCAAGAAGCCACAGCAGCCAGATAAATTGGATGTTCCACCGAACTGCTATTTTATTCAGCCAGTAAGGGGAAAGCGGTGGCCTACAAAATCTCATTGGTCGCTGCTGCTGCCGACATTTTTTTAAAAAGGTACGCTCAGTTGTTTCATGGAGAACATGAAGGTAGCTACTTACAATTCAGGCAGGTAGGTTCAGTTCTTGGAGGTTGGGGAATGCTTATGGGCAAGGCCTTATGTCTGATCATATTGGCTGCTTCCAACTGTACCTACCGCAAGCAGACGATCAGTGGATACAATGCTGCGAGCTGGGAAAAAAGCCTAGAATAATCCACGGCAGGCAGGCAAGCAAAATGTAAATAACGGGATTGGTTAGCTGCGCTAAAATTCTTGCTTGTACCTGAAAAAGGTTTCACCTGCAACGCGGCCTTCTACTGGTTTTTGCGACGTGACATTCACTGACAAGGCACAGGCGCTGGTAGGTTTCTGCGAGCACCCACAATACAGCGTTGCAGTCTTCAAATCTGTGCAGAACTCTTTTTTTTACCTAAAATTAGCAAGATTCGTTTAAAACTCTTGTGGTGTATTATAGCCTTCTCCTGAGATGACATTCATAGCGATACTAAGAATAATAAAGATAAAAAGCATCATAGGCTGAAGAAATTATACGCAGGGTACGTCATTTTTTAGCCTTCCATAACTATATAGCTATATATGCATACATCCATATATTTAGCTAGATATCCATAAAAATCTATATCTATATATATGTATTTCTATATATTTATATAGATATTTATCTATACACAGGGACAGATAGATAGATAGATAGATAGATAGATAGATAGATAGATAGATAGATAGATAGATAGACAGAGACTGTATGCAATAAGCCTGGATGTCTGACAGTTAAAGCTGCATCGTGATGTCATTAAGGCTCTATTATGACACGTACAGCTTGGAACCATATATATTATAGCACGGCTGCCATTTACAGTCAGTCTCCATTGGAGTTGGAAGTTGGCAAACATGTACTAGGCTGTCTTCCCAAGAAGCCACAGCAGCCAGATAAATTGGATGTTCCACCGAACTGCTATTTTATTCAGCCAGTAAGGGGAAAGCGGTGGCCTACAAAATCTCATTGGTCGCTGCTGCTGCCGACATTTTTTAAAAAGGTACGCTCAGTTGTTTCATGGAGAACATGAAGGTAGCTACTTACAATTCAGGCAGGTAGGTTCAGTTCTTGGAGGTTGGGGAATGCTTATGGGCAAGGCCTTATGTCTGATAATATTGGCTGCTTCCAACTGTACCTACCGCAAGCAGACGATCAGTGGATACAATGCTGCGAGCTGGGAAAAAAGCCTAGAATAATCCACGGCAGGCAGGCAAGCAAAATGTAAATAACGGGATTGGTTAGCTGCGCTAAAATTCTTGCTTGTACCTGAAAAAGGTTTCACCTGCAACGCGGCCTTCTACTGGTTTTTGCGACGTGACATTCACTGACAAGGCACAGGCCTGGTAGGTTTCTGCGAGCACCCACAATACAGCGTTGCAGTCTTCAAATCTGTGCAGAACTCTTTTTTTTACCTAAAATTAGCAAGATTCGTTTAAAACTCTTGTGGTGTATTATAGCCTTCTCCTGAGATGACATTCATAGCGATACTAAGAATAATAAAGATAAAAAGCATCATAGGCTGAAGAAATTATACGCAGGGTACGTCATTTTTTAGCCTTCCATAACTATATAGCTATATATGCATACATCCATATATTTAGCTAGATATCCATAAAAATCTATATCTATATATATGTATTTCTATATATTTATATAGATATTTATCTATACACAGGGACAGATAGATAGATAGATAGATAGATAGATAGATAGATAGATAGATAGACAGAGACTGTATGCAATAAGCCTGGATGTCTGACAGTTAAAGCTGCATCGTGATGTCATTAAGGCTCTATTATGACACGTACAGCTTGGAACCATATATATTATAGCACGGCTGCCATTTACAGTCAGTCTCCATTGGAGTTGGAAGTTGGCAAACATGTACTAGGCTGTCTTCCCAAGAAGCCACAGCAGCCAGATAAATTGGATGTTCCACCGAACTGCTATTTTATTCAGCCAGTAAGGGGAAAGCGGTGGCCTACAAAATCTCATTGGTCGCTGCTGCTGCCGACATTTTTTTAAAAAGGTACGCTCAGTTGTTTCATGGAGAACATGAAGGAAGCTACTTACAATTCAGGCAGGTAGGTTCAGTTCTTGGAGGTTGGGGAATGCTTATGGGCAAGGCCTTATGTCTGATCATATTGGCTGCTTCCAACTGTACCTACCGCAAGCAGACGATCAGTGGATACAATGCTGCGAGCTGGGAAAAAAGCCTAGAATAATCCACGGCAGGCAGGCAAGCAAAATGTAAATAACGGGATTGGTTAGCTGCGCTAAAATTCTTGCTTGTACCTGAAAAAGGTTTCACCTGCAACGCGGCCTTCTACTGGTTTTTGCGACGTGACATTCACTGACAAGGCACAGGCGCTGGTAGGTTTCTGCGAGCACCCACAATACAGCGTTGCAGTCTTCAAATCTGTGCAGAACTCTTTTTTTTACCTAAAATTAGCAAGATTCGTTTAAAACTCTTGTGGTGTATTATAGCCTTCTCCTGAGATGACATTCATAGCGATACTAAGAATAATAAAGATAAAAAGCATCATAGGCTGAAGAAATTATACGCAGGGTACGTCATTTTTTAGCCTTCCATAACTATATAGCTATATATGCATACATCCATATATTTAGCTAGATATCCATAAAAATCTATATCTATATATATGTATTTCTATATATTTATATAGATATTTATCTATACACAGGGACAGATAGATAGATAGATAGATAGATAGATAGATAGATAGATAGATAGACAGAGACTGTATGCAATAAGCCTGGATGTCTGACAGTTAAAGCTGCATCGTGATGTCATTAAGGCTCTATTATGACACGTACAGCTTGGAACCATATATATTATAGCACGGCTGCCATTTACAGTCAGTCTCCATTGGAGTTGGAAGTTGGCAAACATGTACTAGGCTGTCTTCCCAAGAAGCCACAGCAGCCAGATAAATTGGATGTTCCACCGAACTGCTATTTTATTCAGCCAGTAAGGGGAAAGCGGTGGCCTACAAAATCTCATTGGTCGCTGCTGCTGCCGACATTTTTTAAAAAGGTACGCTCAGTTGTTTCATGGAGAACATGAAGGTAGCTACTTACAATTCAGGCAGGTAGGTTCAGTTCTTGGAGGTTGGGGAATGCTTATGGGCAAGGCCTTATGTCTGATAATATTGGCTGCTTCCAACTGTACCTACCGCAAGCAGACGATCAGTGGATACAATGCTGCGAGCTGGGAAAAAAGCCTAGAATAATCCACGGCAGGCAGGCAAGCAAAATGTAAATAACGGGATTGGTTAGCTGCGCTAAAATTCTTGCTTGTACCTGAAAAAGGTTTCACCTGCAACGCGGCCTTCTACTGGTTTTTGCGACGTGACATTCACTGACAAGGCACAGGCCTGGTAGGTTTCTGCGAGCACCCACAATACAGCGTTGCAGTCTTCAAATCTGTGCAGAACTCTTTTTTTTACCTAAAATTAGCAAGATTCGTTTAAAACTCTTGTGGTGTATTATAGCCTTCTCCTGAGATGACATTCATAGCGATACTAAGAATAATAAAGATAAAAAGCATCATAGGCTGAAGAAATTATACGCAGGGTACGTCATTTTTTAGCCTTCCATAACTATATAGCTATATATGCATACATCCATATATTTAGCTAGATATCCATAAAAATCTATATCTATATATATGTATTTCTATATATTTATATAGATATTTATCTATACACAGGGACAGATAGATAGATAGATAGATAGATAGATAGATAGACAGAGACTGTATGCAATAAGCCTGGATGTCTGACAGTTAAAGCTGCATCGTGATGTCATTAAGGCTCTATTATGACACGTACAGCTTGGAACCATATATATTATAGCACGGCTGCCATTTACAGTCAGTCTCCATTGGAGTTGGAAGTTGGCAAACATGTACTAGGCTGTCTTCCCAAGAAGCCACAGCAGCCAGATAAATTGGATGTTCCACCGAACTGCTATTTTATTCAGCCAGTAAGGGGAAAGCGGTGGCCTACAAAATCTCATTGGTCGCTGCTGCTGCCGACATTTTTTTAAAAAGGTACGCTCAGTTGTTTCATGGAGAACATGAAGGTAGCTACTTACAATTCAGGCAGGTAGGTTCAGTTCTTGGAGGTTGGGGAATGCTTATGGGCAAGGCCTTATGTCTGATCATATTGGCTGCTTCCAACTGTACCTACCGCAAGCAGACGATCAGTGGATACAATGCTGCGAGCTGGGAAAAAAGCCTAGAATAATCCACGGCAGGCAGGCAAGCAAAATGTAAATAACGGGATTGGTTAGCTGCGCTAAAATTCTTGCTTGTACCTGAAAAAGGTTTCACCTGCAACGCGGCCTTCTACTGGTTTTTGCGACGTGACATTCACTGACAAGGCACAGGCCTGGTAGGTTTCTGCGAGCACCCACAATACAGCGTTGCAGTCTTCAAATCTGTGCAGAACTCTTTTTTTTACCTAAAATTAGCAAGATTCGCTTAAAACTCTTGTGGTGTATTATAGCCTTCTCCTGAGATGACATTCATAGCGATACTAAGAATAATAAAGATAAAAAGCATCATAGGCTGAAGAAATTATACGCAGGGTACGTCATTTTTTAGCCTTCCATAACTATATAGCTATATATGCATACATCCATATATTTAGCTAGATATCCATAAAAATCTATATCGATATATATGTATTTCTATATATTTATATAGATATTTATCTATACACAGGGACAGATAGATAGATAGATAGATAGATAGATAGACAGAGACTGTATGCAATAAGCCTGGATGTCTGACAGTTAAAGCTGCATCGTGATGTCATTAAGGCTCTAGTATGACACGTACAGCTTGGAACCATATATATTATAGCACGGCTGCCATTTACAGTCAGTCTCCATTGAGTTGGAAGTTGGCAAACATGTACTAGGCTGTCTTCCCAAGAAGCCACAGCAGCCAGATAAATTGGATGTTCCACCGAACTGCTATTTTATTCAGCCAGTAAGGGGAAAGCGGTGGCCTACAAAATCTCATTGGTCGCTGCTGCTGCCGACATTTTTTTAAAAAGGTACGCTCAGTTGTTTCATGGAGAACATGAAGGTAGCTACTTACAATTCAGGCAGGTAGGTTCAGTTCTTGGAGGTTGGGAATGCTTATGGGCAAGGCCTTATGTCTGATAATATTGGCTGCTTCCAACTGTACCTACCGCAAGCAGACGATCAGTGGATACAATGCTGCGAGCTGGGAAAAAAGCCTAGAATAATCCACGGCAGGCAGGCAAGCAAAATGTAAATAACGGGATTGGTTAGCTGCGCTAAAATTCTTGCTTGTACCTGAAAAAGGTTTCACCTGCAACGCGGCCTTCTACTGGTTTTTGCGACGTGACATTCACTGACAAGGCACAGGCGCTGGTAGGTTTCTGCGAGCACCCACAATACAGCGTTGCAGTCTTCAAATCTGTGCAGAACTCTTTTTTTTACCTAAAATTAGCAAGATTCGTTTAAAACTCTTGTGGTGTATTATAGCCTTCTCCTGAGATGACATTCATAGCGATACTAAGAATAATAAAGATAAAAAGCATCATAGGCCTGAAGAAATTATACGCAGGGTACGTCATTTTTTAGCCTTCCATAACTATATAGCTATATATGCATACATCCATATATTTAGCTAGATATCCATAAAAATCTATATCTATATATATGTATTTCTATATATTTATATAGATATTTATCTATACACAGGGACAGATAGATAGATAGATAGATAGATAGACAGAGACTGTATGCAATAAGCCTGGATGTCTGACAGTTAAAGCTGCATCGTGATGTCATTAAGGCTCTATTATGACACGTACAGCTTGGAACCATATATATTATAGCACGGCTGCCATTTACAGTCAGTCTCCATTGGAGTTGGAAGTTGGCAAACATGTACTAGGCTGTCTTCCCAAGAAGCCACAGCAGCCAGATAAATTGGATGTTCCACCGAACTGCTATTTTATTCAGCCAGTAAGGGGAAAGCGGTGGCCTACAAATCTCATTGTCGCTGCTGCTGCCGACATTTTTTTAAAAAGGTACGCTCAGTTGTTTCATGGAGAACATGAAGGTAGCTACTTACAATTCAGGCAGGTAGGTTCAGTTCTTGGAGGTTGGGGAATGCTTATGGGCAAGGCCTTATGTCTGATCATATTGGCTGCTTCCAACTGTACCTACCGCAAGCAGACGATCAGTGGATACAATGCTGCGAGCTGGGAAAAAAGCCTAGAATAATCCACGGCAGGCAGGCAAGCAAAATGTAAATAACGGGATTGGTTAGCTGCGCTAAAATTCTTGCTTGTACCTGAAAAAGGTTTCACCTGCAACGCGGCCTTCTACTGGTTTTTGCGACGTGACATTCACTGACAAGGCACAGGCCTGGTAGGTTCTGCGAGCACCCACAATACAGCGTTGCAGTCTTCAAATCTGTGCAGAACTCTTTTTTTTACCTAAAATTAGCAAGATTCGCTTAAAACTCTTGTGGTGTATTATAGCCTTCTCCTGAGATGACATTCATAGCGATACTAAGAATAATAAAGATAAAAATCATCATAGGCTGAAGAAATTATACGCAGAGTACGTCATTTTTTAGCCTTCCATAACTATATAGCTATATATGCATACATCCATATATTTAGCTAGATATCCATAAAAATCTATATCTATATATATGTATTTCTATATATTTATATAGATATTTATCTATACACAGGGACAGATAGATAA